>NC_047579.1:52710941-52790941 GCF_011004845.1 Esox lucius
GTGTCTGTCTGTCTCTCTGTGTCTGTCTGTCTCTCTGTGTCTGTCTGTGTTTGTGTCTGTCTCTCTGTGTGTGTGTGTCTGTCTCTCTGTGTGTTTGTCTGTCTCTCTGTGTGTGTCTGTCTGTCTCTCTGTGTGTGTCTGTCTCTGTGTGTCTGTCTGTCTCTGTGTGTCTCTGTCTCTGTGTGTCTCTGTCTCTGTGTGTCTCTGTCTCTGTGTGTTTGTCTGTCTCTCTGTGTGTGTCTGTCTGTCTCTCTGTGTGTGTCTGTCTCTGTGTGTCTGTCTGTCTCTGTGTGTCTCTGTCTCTGTGTGTCTCTGTCTCTGTGTGTGTAGATGGTAAAGTACGCCTGGCTACTCTGGAACTGAGCTGCTTGCTGTTGAAACAGTCGGTCCTCTCCTCTTCCTCTCCACACTGTATCATCAAGGATGTGCACCTGGCCTGTCTGGAGGTGAGAGCCCCCACCCCCCCACCCCCCCTAACCCGTTCTGGGTAAACACCATTACATCCCTATTCCAGTTAAATCACTGGTTCTTTCCAGTATGAGTCTCTAAATAGGCTGGTTTTTTTTCTTTGGAATTCTTGCATTTAATCAGGAAATCAATGATTAGTTCATGATAACCCTGAATCACTGTTGCTACTAGAGTGTGTCTGTGTGTGTGTGTGTGTGTGTGTGTGTGTGTGTGTGTGTGTAATTAGGTGACAAGTCATTCCTGATAATATGGTTCATATTGTTTCCTTGAAGAGGAATAGTGAGCTGGTTTCCTTTTCTTTGTTTCCTGATTAAATTGTGGGACTATTTTTATTGTTAGGGCTGTGTGTTTGGTGTTTACTGTTGAGGTGCTTGTGGAGAGTGTGTGTGTGTGTGTGTTGTACTGAGGTGTGTGTGAGCTGTTTTCCTTTGTTTCCTGGTTAATTTGTGGGACTGTTTTGTTAGGGCTGTACAGAACACACACACAGGGCGGTGTTGAGGTGCTTGCAGAGTGTGTGTATGCGTGTGTTGTTCTGTGGTTTGTGTGTGTTTTACGTGTTGAGGTGTGTGTATTTTGGAATGGTGAGTTGTATTGGGTTCTCTGTCAGGTTAATGTGTGTTCTGTGTGTTCAGGGAGCCAGAGAAGAAAGTCTTCATCTTCTACGTCGCTTTTATAAGGCAAGTATCTCAACCTACACACACCAGTATGATGCTGATACCGGGCTTCTATAAAGCATGTCTCTCCCCTACACACACCAGTATGATGCTGATACAGGGCTTCTATAAAGCATGTCTCTCCCCTACACACACCAGTATGATGCTGATACCGGGCTTCTATAAAGCATGTCTCTCCCCTACACACACCAGTATGATGCTGATACCGGGCTTCTATAAAGCATGTGTCACTCCCCTTCTCGGTCTTCACAACCTGCTTTAAAGCTCTAGTAAACTGAACTCTAGTTCTAATTACATAATGCCACCACTGATGACCTCCATTTAGATCTGATAGATTAGATTAAACTTTATTGTAATTTAACGAGTACAAGTACAGTACAATGCAGTTAACATCTAACCAGAAGTGCAAATAGAAGATTGCAGAAAATGTACAAAGTAAAACAATTAAGAACAATAGTAGTCAGAGTAGTACAAAGGAGTAGTGCAACAAAGGAGGTGGTGGGGGTAAGTGATGGCAAACTGTTTGTGGCCTGGATGAAATCGCACCACTACTGATCACCTCCATTTAGGTCTGATAGGATGACATCACACCACCACTACATTACCTATATGTAAATCTGATAGGATGACATCACAACACCACTTTACGATCAATCTTCTGTATGTATTTAAATGTATTCATCACTTTCGTATTTAATAATGTCCATTAGTTGCGCTTATCCGTTCTACTCCGACGTCTGTGACCCAGAACTTTAGATGTTCTGGTCATTTGCTGTGCTGCTGTCCTTGCTGATGAAGATCAGATAATGACCTCAACACCATGCTGTTCTAGCAGTCATCAAGGTGGTGCCCGGCTCCGGGCAAGAGGAAAAATAGCTCAGGAACTGGGAGGGGAAGTCTGATATGACTTGGTTCCTTCCCAAACCTCCCACACAGTCTTATAGAATGACATCACTACTGTTAATACTGTTAATATACCTCATCAGAACATAACCTGTTCAGCTGCTTTCCCAGAAACACGCAACCAATCAGAATGGATACCAATGAGAACAGATCCTTATGGGAAGGTGTCCCAGGTTCCAAAACCGGTCAGACCAGATCAGACCAGATGGGCATGACATTGAGTCCTTGGGCTGTTAGGAGATTAAGAATCATTCCATAACATTAGGAAGGACTGGCCATTTTTTACCCCCATTCAGGTCCATGATGCATTCTTTGATGACAACATTCTAACAGTAATATATGCACTTCTTGTATGCTATTAGTATTGCTATTAGTACTCATTAGTATTAGTATTATAATTTTGAAAGTCTGAGGTAACATTAGAAATTATATATTTTAGTATCTTCTACTCTAGGCAATATTATGACCTAATGACACACTAATTTTCATTTTATGAAATGCATTTTATTAATTGGCTATTGCAGCCATTCAACAAAAGATAATGTGAGTTAAAGCACAGAAATTGCTTCTTTTTAAACAACTGTAGAAAATAGCTGTGCTGTACCCAGTGGGCTTGAAGTGGTTAGCACAAGATCAGTGAGGTCATTATAATGATTAAGTGTTGATATCCCGGCAGCCTGATCTAACAGTCAGCATGCATCTTTCTGATGTCCGTCTGCCATCAACACTTCCCACAGATACGTCTTTTGCGTGTGGCTGAGGTGTCACGGTTCTCAGTGCATCCTGCCACCTCCTCCTCCCGGGGAAATGAGGTGTGGCGAGGTGCTGTTTGCAGTTTGGCTTCGGCAACAGCTCAGGGGTAACCTTAGCAACTGCTTCGGCCATTGGATGCCTCTGATGTCGTACACATGCCAGACACACCAGGAAATAACAACACTATTTATTCCTGATAAAAAAAAATTGCCAGTAAATCTGCCTGTTCATCCTTCCCCTCTTCTGCCTTTCATTTGGTGGAGTCACGGCCACCTTTTCATTGCATATCTTCAATTAATTATATACTGTATTTTTGCCGGTGCCGGTTAAGAAGATCGACTGACTGACCGACCCTCCGACTCCTTGTTAAATAGCGTAGTGGTTAGAGACGCGGACTTGTGAACTATAGGTCCCGAGTTCGTATCTCCTCACATGTATTATTCCATATTGGTGAAAACCTGGCTGGCTAAAGCCGATAGTATCTACATAGTAGTAAGCTTGAAATAAAACCGTTTACGGTTATATTGCGACTGTATAAATGTCATTCACGAATGAAAGAAGAAAAAAAACATGTTTTGCCATGAAATAAATAAAAAACTTTCTTGTGCCATGAAATGAAATAGATTTGTCAGACTCGCTAGAAATTGCTCAATTCTTATGACTATTCCAGTAAGTTAATAGATACCGGTAAAGCTTATTACTGGCTAATATGCTGTTAAAACGGCCAGTGGCAAACGGCATACATAGACGCTATTTGTGGTGGAGGTAAACTAAGTAAGAAACGTTAGTCAGTTTAACTGTATCAATGTCATTCACGAATGGCCAATTCATTATTCAAAAGCCCAGTGGCAAAAGAGGATTTGTTCAGGATAGAGACAAGAGGCTGTACTGGCAGCCAGCTAATGTGCGGCTCCATGGTGTAGTGGTTGATGACAGCGTTTCACGTGGCCGACCCAGGTTTGAATCTTGAGATGGCAACGCTTTCTATTGCGGTCTGGCTGAACTAGTCTTGCCTTGTTTTTTAGGCCACCTAGTTGTGGGTTCATGCAGATGTTCAGAATTAGGAAAATAGTCTTTCTCTCCGTCCATTTCTCAGAATTAGGGGAATAGTCATCGGTTTTCTCTCCGTCCATTTCTCAGAATTAGGGGAATAGTCTTCGGTTTTCTCTCCATCCATTTCTTCCCTGCTATATGCTCACATCTTGTGTGTGACATCAGTTTATCTACAGTTCAGGCTCAGGCTGAAAGCAATTATTAGGGTGATCAATTTCAGGGGGCAGATTTTTCACAATGTAAAAATATCTCAGTTAGCTGGTTAGGTACGGTATCATTTCATAATGAATACATCTGTTCTGACAATTTCAGACAATAGGTAGTTACATTATAGTTAATTATTGGACACGTTGTGACCCTGCTGGTGCCTAAAGTGTCCTGTGGTGTTCTGCAATCATCTGACTCAAACGGGACATTATTAATGATGGATTAGGAAAAATGGCAAGCCATGACAGTAATTGAAAATGTAAGAACCTTTGTCAGTGTTTCATGTTTAACTGTTTCTGGGCTCAGTGTTATATAATATTAATGTGATTCTAATAAGGCTGCTATAGAGTCCTCGTGTTAATGTAATGCTAATAAGGCTGCTATAGAGTCCTCTTGTTAATGTAATTCTAATAAGGCTGCTATAGAGTCCTCGTGTTAATGTAATGCTAATAAGGCTGCTATAGAGTCCTCGTGTTAATGTAATGCTAATAAGGCTGCTATAGAGTCCTCTTGTTAATGTAATTCTAATGAGGCTGCTATAGAGTCATCGTGTTAATGTAATTCTAATAAGGCTGCTATAGAGTCCTCTTGTTAATGTAATGCTAATAACGCTGCTATGGAGTCATGTTAATGTAGTGCAAATAACGCTGATACAGAGTCAACATGTTAATATAATGCTATTAAGGCTGCTATAGAGTTATCATGTTAATATAATGCTAATAAGCCTGCTATAGTCATATTAATGTAGTTCTAATAAGGCTGCTATAGTCATGTTAATGTAGTGCTAATAAGGCTGCTGTAGAATCATGTTAATGAAGTGCTTAAATGGCTGACACTTTGAGATCTTTAGATCTCAGGGTGTACTGTTGTTAATGGTGTTTCTGTCTCTCAGGGGGAGGAGATCTTTTTGGACATGTTTGAAGATGAGTACCGGAGCATGATGGTTAGTCAAGCCACTTGAACATGTTTTTTTTATAACTGATACCTACTGACCTGGGAAACCGCTTAGCTAACATCGCACTGGAAATAAATCTATTCACAGCCACACAGATTCTCCTGGACAGCATTAAGCATATACTGCCTTGTGTGTAATCTAGGTGTATGTGTGTGATTGTGTTTGTACAGAGTAAGCCCCTGAATGTGGAGTACTTGATGATGGACGCATCAGTGCTGCTTCCCCCGACAGTCACACCTCTGACAGGCATCGACTTTGTGAAGCGACTGCCCTGTGGAGATGTGGAGAAAACGCGACGGGTAGGAACACCCCCTGAGACAGACAAACACACCCCCTGAGACAGACAAACACACACACTACGAGAGAAACACAAACACACACTGAGAGACATACGAACATGTAAAATGCTTTTTTGTGTGTTATCCCTGCAGGCCATCCGCCTGTTCTTCATGTTGAGGTCGCTGTCCCTTCAGCTTCAGGGAGAACCAGAGACACAGCTTCCTCTGACCCGACCTGAAGATCTCATCAAGACTGATGACGTTCTAGACCTTAGTAAGATGCCTCCACATCTCCCTCTGAAACTTGCCAAACATTAAACATGCAGTAAAAATGAACTATTCCATTTAAAGACAAGTGGAATTCCTCCATTGACCTTATTTTGCTAACCCTTATTTAAGCCAAACTTAGCATGCCAGTATTATTTTTGTAATTTATTTTGAGAAATTGAATTACAGCCCATTTTAAGGAAATTGAGAATGAGAGATTATTCCCCGGGAAGATTAATCTTGATTAACTATTTAAAGAAATAAAGCTGAAGTACATTTATAGCTTTTTTTTCTCCTTATTCTCATCAATGGCCAACCTATTGCTGGTATTTTTCAGATGTTTACTATTGAAGGTTTACTTTTTTAAACCAAATTAAAATAAACAATCTCAGCGAGTGTATGTGCACAGGCTGTTTTGTTTGACTAAGGACAGCTCTCAAGTCTACTTCTGTGAATGGCTTCAGTATGCTCCAGTGCATGGCAAGTTGTGACTCATCACTTGTGGTGATTCAATGAAGGACTAACATGTTCAAATACAATACAAAACAAACCTGTCAGTTGGGTTTATGATGGACAAGGTTCACCGGGACCATGTTTCTAGGGGCCTGTTATTAGTGTGGGACCTGGTGTGTCTATGGTATTACGGTAATGTGGTTGGAACAGATTGAGGGCTGTAGGCCACAAAACCTACATTTTTGGAAACCTCTGAGTCACCTCTGGTAAACTGATGGAGCAAAACCTTGAGGTCTGTCATCTGGTCGGTCTGTTGGTCTGTGTGGGTGTGGTTGATGATTAAGTCCATATCTGATAGTAAAGTTGATGTTATTGTTTCATTTAATGAGGAAGAGTGGGCTGATTCTTCTAAAACTGCTTCATAATTCAGACAGTGGGACCACACACACACACACACACACACACACACACACAGACACATACACAAAGAAAAACACACCCACTGAGACAGACAGAGACACACACACACATACACAAAGAGACACAGATATATACACACACACACAGTGAGACATACACACACACACACACACCCACCCACACACACAGAGACACAGACAGACACACACACACACACAGACAAACAGGCAGACACACACACATATACAGCTCTGGAAAAAATTAAGAGACCACTTTTTCTTTCCAAAAAATTCCAAAAGGAAGGTTTTGAGTGAGGAACAGAAGGGTTCAAATTAAGAGACCACTGCAAATTGAACGCTTCTGTTCCTCACTCCAAACTTTCCTTTTCTACTTTTTTGGAAAGGAAAGGAAAAGGTGCAGTGGTCTATGTAAACAGCAATTGCTTGTATCAGCTGTCATAACACATGCAAATCTGTGGTATAAATCATTATTCTGAAATGCTATTTACATACTATATATCTGTAAAATACGTTGTATTATTTTTTTTATTCAGTGAAGGCCAGTAGATTTCAGAGCAACTGGCACGAAAGTTAGCGTTGGGCCCTGCAGACACACATACACAGAGAAACACACACACACAGAGAGACACAGATATGTACACACACACACAGAGAGACAGACAGACACACAGAGAGACAGACAGACAGACACCATGTGGGCGATGTAAAGGTCAGTGTTTACCTTCACCAACAGTCCCCTTGGTTTTTCATAACTCTCATATCACATCTTAATCATTTAATGACATTTCGTAATAATGTGATCGTTTTCAGACAACCCCGATGCTCTTTCCCTGCTGACTAATTATGTTACTGAAGTATATCGTAAGAAGACAAAGGCCGGCCATGTTGTTGTTTATGGCTTGTAGTAGTGACTGATTTATGTCCTGTGGACACCATATCTCATACAGGTTGTTAAACACCTAAAATGTATTTGTTACTTCATTTAAACAATAGTATTCAACACATTAATTTGGCGACATGGACATATCCTTCACTCTAATATCCTTCAGTTGTTTAAATTCTGACTTGTGCCTGTTAAAGCACCTTGAAATGCATTTTGTATGAAATGTGCTTCATGAATAAAATGTGATTTAATTTGATGGTGTACCTCTGAATGCCTGGTATGTTATGGTTGTTTTGGGGTCTTTTCCTGGTCTGGCCTGTTAGGTTATTCTTCATGAGGCTTTATGTTCTTAAAGAGGATGCATTAATGAGAGAAAAGATTTTGGACAACTGAGAATAGTCTTCTACAGTGTGATTTAAAAGATGCACAACCTTTGGTTTTTATTGAGTTCAGGCATGCAGGAAACTATAGGAAACTTTCTGAATGGGGAAATACACCAGAGTCAGCTCAAATAGCAAATATTAATCTATTTCTTTAAAATACACTAACATTCAAAAGTTTGGGATCACTAAAACATTTCCTTGTTGTTTAAAGAAAAGCATTTTTTGTCCATGAAAACATCAAATTGATCCGAAATACTGTGTAGACATTGTTTTATGTTGGAAACGACTGATTTTTTTAATGGAATATTTACACTGAAGTGCCAGAAAAACTGGAACAGATGAGCCCATACAGAATACATAGCCATACCACCTATGCACATCATTGGTTGCGTCTGCCAGTGCGTATATGAAGTGATGGACATGTGTAGAAGCATCTAGAGCTGTTTCCGCCATGAGAATGGCAAGTCATCATGATTTAAGCGATTTTCAATGCGGTTTAATAGTTGGAGCTCGTGAGATGGGTCATAGCATTTCAAAGGTAGAGGAGAAGTTTGGATTTTCACGTACTACCGTGTCAAGGGTGAACCGTAAATCCAAGAATTATGACAGCAGTGTGGCCGTAAAAAGACTGTGGGAGAACGTGACCAGCCTCGGCTGGCAAGAATGGTTTCACCTGATAGGCGTGCAACCCTGCCTCAAATAACATCTGCATTCAATGTTGGCCCTCAACAAACATCAGCGTGAGGACTGTGCGGCGTTCCATCCAGGATATGAACTTTAGGAGCTGAAGCCGCACTCCAGTACCCCTGATGAATACTCGACCTACAGCTATGTGTCTCGCCTGGGCTCGGGAACACCGCCACTGGACAGTTGACTGGAAACGAGTAGCCTGGTCTGACAAGTCGCGTTTCCAACTGTTTCGGGCTGATGGACGGAACCGTGTGTGGAGAAAACCCCATGAAGCCATAGATCCAACATGTCAACAGGGCATTGTACAGGCTGGTGGGGGGCTCCATGTCAACACAGTATTATACAGGCTGGTGGGGGCTCCATGTCAACACAGTATTATACAGGCTGGTGGGGGCTCCATGTCAACAGGGTATTGTACAGGCTGGTGGGGCTCCATGTCAACAGGGTATTATACAGGCTGGTGGGGGCTCTATGTCAACAGGGTATTGTACAGGCTGGTGGGGGCTCCATGTCAACAGGGTATTGTACAGGCTGGTGGGGGCTCCATGTCAACAGGGTATTGTACAGGCTGGTGGGGGCTCCATGTCAACAGGGTATTGTACTGGCTGGTGGGGCTCCATGTTAACACAGTATTATACAGGCTGGTGGGGGCTCCATGTCAACACAGTATTATACAGGCTGGTGGGGCTCCATGTCAACACAGTATTATACAGGCTGGTGGGGCTCCATGTCAACACAGTATTATACAGGCTGGTGGGGCTCCATGTCAACACAGTATTATACAGGCTGGTGGGGCTCCATGTCAACACAGTATTATACAGGCTGGTGGGGCTCCATGTCAACACAGTATTATACAGGCTGGTGGGGCTCCATGTCAACAGGGTATTGTACAGGCTGGTAGGGGCTCCATGTCAACAGGGTATTGTACAGGCTGGTGGGGCTCCATGTCAACACAGTATTATACAGGCTGGTGGGGGCTCCATGTCAACAGGGTATTGTACAGGCTGGTGGGGCTCCATGTCAACAGGGTATTGTACAGGCTGGTGGGGCTCCATGTCAACACAATATTATACAGGCTGGTGGGGGCTCCATGTCAACAGGGTATTGTACAGGCTGGTGGGGCTCCATGTCAACAGGGTATTGTACAGGCTGGTGGGGGCTCCATGTCAACAGGGTATTATACAGGCTGGTGGGGGCTCCATGTTAACAGGGTATTGTACAGGCTGGTGGGGGCTCCATGTCAACAGGGCATTGTACAGGCTGGTGGGGCTCCATGTCAACAGGGCATTGTACAGGCTGGTGGGGCTCCATGTCAACAGGGTATTATACAGGCTGGTGGGGGCTCTATGTCAACAGGGTATTGTACAGGCTGGTGGGGGCTCCATGTCAACAGGGTATTGTACTGGCTGGTGGGGCTCCATGTTAACACAGTATTGTACAGGCTGGTGGGGCTCCATGTCAACACAGTATTATACAGGCTGGTGGGGGCTCCATGTCAACAGGGTATTATACAGGCTGGTGGGGCTCCATGTCAACAGGGTATTGTACAGGCTGGTGGGGGCTCTGTCATGGTATGGGGTTTGTTTAGCTGGTATTCAATGGGACCCCTGGTACATCTACATACGTCTCTGTCAGGTGAACACTGTGGATCCTTTCTGATATGTTACACCCGTCCTGCGTTCATTCTAATGGGTTTGGCCTCTTCCAACAGGACAATGCACCACCACACAAGTCTAGACACGCCAACTTATGGTTAGAGACACACTCATCTGAGTTTGGACACACTCATCTTGCCATTCCCAGTCCAAGTCACCAGGTCTCAACATTATGGAACACATCTGGGAGGCCATTGCAACGCGCTGAATTATTTCTAACCTAGTCAATGACTATTTGTTATTCACTTAACTTATTTCATGTATGTTTTCATGGAAAACACAGAAATTTCTAAGTGACCCCAAACAATGAAACTGTAGTGTATATATATTTTTTTCAGCTATAGGCCTACCTTCGGTTTTCAATAAGTATACTATAGGCTATATTGTCAGATGACAACACAGAGAGTAGGCTATAAGTGGAAAGGGGAATCGATACCTATTAAAATAGAAGTGTACACAGCTTGATTAGTCTATTCAAAAGGGGAATATTTCCTCAAATCAAATTACCATGTCATGTAGGACGATTGAAAGATGTTATCTATTTGACCGAACATTAGCATGTTATGACTCGACGCAGTGTCAATTAGTTTAATAATAACAGTCAGCCCACAATCTCTTTTGAAAGAATACCTATTTATAAGTGAATAACAACACTCATCTACAATCCGTCTAAGTTTATAAGTTGGAGTGTCAGAGACAGTTGGAAAGAGGACATGAGGATAATTGTAATGCAGACACAAAAAGTATTTAAAAGTCTTTATAACCATTACTAGAACTCCTGCTTTTTGATGATCTTTTTAAAGATAAATTTTTGTAAGTTTTATTGAATATGTTAAGATTTGTATTTTTTTTGCAGTTACAATATTTGCATGACCCTCTTTATTCATACATTTTAGTTTTTTATTACAGTCAAAGTCCAAGTTGTGCTTAATTTATGGATGTTTTATGGTTTTGTCTCCCTACAGATAACAGTGACCTGATAGCCTGTATGGTGGTCAGTAAGGAAGGGGGTCAGGCCCAGCGGTTCCTGGCAGTGGATGTTTACCAGATGAGTTTGGTGGAACCAGAAACCAAGCGCTTGGGCTGGGGAGTGGTTAAGTTTGCCGGCCTGCTACAGGTAATGGGTCAGCCTCTAGCTTCAGGGTTACTGTCGCAATTTTCAGCGTCCAATCCTGTGTTTTCCCAGTGTATGTTTTTGTGTTCATCTTTATAACCGATGTCAGACATGCCTGAAGATTTTGCAGAAGTGCTTTGGGGACTGAACATGAGTATTTGGCTCTATCCTTGTGTACGGAGAAGTCAATCCCACCGTGACAATTGCATGAAGATTCATCCCTTTATTCTAAACCAGACGTTGGAGTTGCCTGGGCGATTATGTCTACTGTCAAAATGCTGCCTTTATTTCTGTAAAATAATCACATTTCTATCTGCAAAATAATTTGCTTATATGGCAACCTGTTTTTAGCTCGTATTATTACCTAGCAACCAGGTTGCTAGGTAATAATATGTAATAGTATAGCAACAGTAGTAAAATTGAATGCGCAATTGGGCATAACTTACCAACTGCACGATGCAGTCTGTGGCCAAACACTGCAATCTGGTCCACTTGTTTGCGGCACTTGTTCACTGGTCCACTTGTTCGCGGCATTTTCTGTTGTAATACAGACAAGACGACTCTCATCTAGGCCCCAATCAGCTAATGCTTCTCTCATCCCTGTTGCGATGTTCTCACTTGTATGATCCTCTGGGAAAATGCAGTTTGCAAACAGCGACTTTTCAGGTGGAAGTCTTCATTAATAAAGTGTACGGTCAGACTTATGTAGGGCTCCGTTGTCCAGCTGGACCACAAGTCCTGTGTTGCTGTATAATATTCCACTTGTGACAGCTCTTTTCCACTTATGCCTTGCATTTCTCGTACAGCTCTGGGATGGCAACTTGAGAAATATAGTTGCATGATGGCATTACATACCGCTTGTCAAGAGACCGAATAATGTTTTTAAAACCCTCTTTGGTAACCTTGTTAATTGGTACCATGTCTTTGGCGACGTGAAATGTTATTGAATCTGTGATTTCTCTCTGCCATTTGGAACCTTTCTCTTATGGTGTAATACTGGCAAATGCATCCGAAATAGATTTTTGCTTTGGACAACATTGAGATGCTTTGCACTCGTCATACAAAGATTTGTGGTGCCGCCTAAAATGATCTAACAAATTGTTCATGTTGTGGCAACAATTGCGACAACGTACTTGTTTTTGCTCAACATCATCCCGTCTGTAGCCGAAATATTTCCATGTAATTGACGATGCATTTCTTTTTGCAACCATGTTTAAACTAATAATAATAATAAATATAGCTGCAAGGAGCAATTAGGGGTCACTGTAGCGCCCCCCACACTGTAGCGCCCCCAATGGCTGATCTGGACCAAACTTTTACTTGGTCCTATAAGACTTCCTATTCATCAAGTTTCATGGCGGTCAAGCATTTTTAAAAGCTTTGATTGATAGGCCCATGGCAGTTACATGGTTTGGAATGCTGACTCCCTATTTGTTTTAGTACAAGAACCTATTGCACTCATGCAACTCAACAAGTTTGGTTGAAATATCTGTTTGCATTTAGGAGTAATGAACCTTACAAATGGCTTTTTGGTATAGTGCCCCCATATGGCTGATTAGTGGCAAACACGGCAGGCCTTCTCTGGTTCTCCTTCCGAACATGCGTAGGAAGTTTGTTGCCAATAGGACAAACGGAGGCTGAGATATACAACCTCACGTATAGAATCGCCACTGTTTCTGATACCACCAAGTATCTTTTGTTATGCTTCCTCTGTAGATCATCTATGCCAAGTTTCAGGAAGATTCGACCGAATTTGCGACCTGTGATTTTTTTTTTTAGGTTTTTCACAAAATCCAAAATGTCTGGAACCAGAAATCTAGGCATAAATTAAAACGGCCTCTAGGAAGGTTGTTCAGCAAGTGGTCATGCATCATATGGTTTCATTTCTCTAGGTCAATCACAGCCGGAGTTAAGCATTTGAAAATCGCAACTTTGACCCGATGGTGGCGCTAGAGGCATTGACCTATGGACACAAATTCGTTTTTGTGAGTTTGGCAGAGCCCTCTATGGATGTGCCAAGTTTAAAAAAGAAAGTTAGCCAGTAGAAGTTGGTAAACTTGCAAAAACGGCAGAAGAAAGAGAATAATAATAATAATATATTTTTTAAACAAACAATTACAATAGGGTTCCCGCAGCTTCGCTGCTTGGACCCCTAATAAACTGTGTATCAAATAACCCATGAATCAGAGTAAATTACCTTATATCAGACAGATATAATGCTGTTTTTTCCATTTGAAATAAATATATATTGTAGACCGATATGTTTACCTTACTAAATCACACGTTCTGCGATGTGACTATTGCGGATGCGTACATCACAATGTCGATGCTGAAACGATATATCGTGCAACCCCTAATGTCCAAAGAGACATATGTACCCACAGATGCAAAGAGACATACATACAGACATATCCAGACACACAGACAGACATACATATATATATACAGCTCTGGAAAAATATGACACATTTTCTTTCCTTTCCAAAAAAGTTGACAAGGAAAGTTTTGAGGAACAGAAGGGTTAAAATTAAGAGACCACTGAAAATGTAACGCTTCTGTTCCTCACTCACAACTTTCCCTTTCAACTTTTTTGGAAAGGAAAGAAAAAGGTGCAGTGGTCTCTTAATTTTTTCCAGAGCTATATACATACACACACACACGCACGCGCGCATACACACATACTTACACACACACACAAGTTTGTACAGCTACCCTCATGGGGACCAAAAAATTTAAATTGCATGCTCCCTTGCCCTACTCTTAACCTCAATAAAGTAACATTTATGCCTAAACTTTACCTAGTTGTAATGCCTAACCTTAACCCTAAACTTAACCAACAATGCCTGGACCTTAAAGAAACCCCAATTCTGACTATAAAATCAATTGTAAGTTTGAGCCTAAATCCTGAGCCGGAAATCGACTTTTGCCGCACTGGGACCGGCAAAAAGTCCCAATGAGTCCAATTCTTTCTGGTTTTACTATACTCATGAGTTCAGTAAGACCTAACCCACAAACACACACACACACACACACCAGACAGAGAGACAGACAGACAGACAGACAGAAAGAGAGACAGACAGACACACACCCTGAGAGACAGACAGACACACACACTGAGAGACAGACAGACAGACACACACACTGAGAGACAGACACACACACTGAGAGACAGACAGACAGACACACACAGAGAACCCAGCCTAACTGAAGTAGCAGAGCCTGCCAGTCAAACCCATGAAATGGAATAGGGGTTAGGGATTCCCTAGTTGTTTGAATGGATGTCTCTCTTCCCCTCCAGGACATGCAGGTGTCTGGCGTAGAGGATGACAGCAGGGCGTTGAACATCATCATCCATAAGCCCTCATCCAACCCCCATGCCAAGCCCCTGCCCATCCTGCAGGCTAACTTCATATTTGCCGATCACATCCGCTGCATTATTGCCAAGCAGCGCTTGGCCAAGGGCAGGATACAGGCGCGACGCATGAAAATGCAGAGAATCGCAGGTACAAAGAGTGACACTGTACTCAAATCCCCACGCCCACATTCCCTCTCTGTCTCACATCTCTGCGTTTATTCCAGCATTACTGGACCTGCCGGTCCAGCCGAGTTCGTCTGAGGTTCTGGGTTTCGGACAGTCGGGGAACACTGCCGCCGGAGGTCAACTCCCCTTCCGGTTCTACGACCAATCACGTCGTGCCCCCAATGACCCCACCGCACAGAGGTCTGTGTTTGCCTCTGTCGACAAGGTTCCAGGTAACAAACACAGGGCTGCTCTTAGACACACACACACACACACACACACACACAGCTTTGACAGAAGTGGTTAACATAGTGGTCGGTTTCTTTGTATTGGATCCTACGTCAGCTACAGCAGAACTGTGTGTTCCAAATAAGAACCAGAGGTGTTAGTGTGGTGCTGACGGACAGCCTCTCTCACTTCTGTTTTCCCTTCTGCTGAGCAACACATCCCAACTAGTGGGTAGGGAAGAGTGTTCTGTTTGTGGCACAAGCTAGAACGTGGCTATGTATTGGAATCTGACGTGCTGCCAACAAATAGATGCACTCCACAGAAATCCAAACAGCCTCTGCTTCCCCTACTCAGGTCTAAATACCACAGAATAGCACGCTCCTCGGGCCTCCCCTGGTTATTTCTATTTAACCCTGAAGTGAGTCAGTTGTATGGGTTTTTTCCATCTGGCCACTGAACTGTAGACGCTATCTTGGTTCACTTCTTTCTCTTTTCACTGAAAAATTAACACATTTATGTTTGTGTTGCTGCGGCAGAAGACTGAGGAGGTGAAACTAGGCAACGATTCAGAGCAGAGTAAACATTCCGAACGTTTGTGGTCAGTCCATGGGTTAGTGCGCTGGGGCGAACATCTCCACACCTTACAATCACTGTGGGGGTTCGCCAGGTGGTATATACTATTGTGCTCAAAAGTTTGCATACCCTTGGAGAATTGGTAATATATCTGTACCAATTGTAAAGAACTTGAGTGAGCAGGCAAAACATGTCTTTTGTTTCTTATGGGATTCACATTCAACTGTAGGTCATAACAGTATGGCACCATCATAAAAAGAAACATGACAAAGGAAAAAAATGAACTGACCGACAGTCTCCATACCCTTATTTCTAAATACTGTGTATTGCCCCCTTTAGCATCAATGACAGCATGCAGTCTTTTGTAATAGTTGTCCATGAGGCCCCCAATTCTTGCAAGTGGTATAGCTGCCCATTCGTCTTGGCAAAATGCCCCCAGGTCATACAAAGTCTTTGGCCATCTTGCATGAACCACAAGTTTGAGATCTCTCCAATGATATTGCTCGATGATATTAAGGTCATGAGACTGTGGTGGCCACTCCAGAACCTTCACATTTTTCTGCTGTAACCACTGGAGAGTCAACTTGGCCTTGTGCTTAGGGTCATTGTCGGCCTGGAAAGTCCAAGAGCATCCCATGCGCAACTTTCGTGCAGAAGAATGCAAATTGTCTGCCAGTTTTTTCTGATAACATGCGGGATTCATCTTGCCATCTATTTTCACAAGATTCCCTGTGCCTTTAGAACTCACACACCCCCAAAACATCAGTGATCCACCACCATGCTTCACAGTTGGGATGGTATTCTTTTCACTATAGGCCTTGTTGACCCCTCTCCAAACATAGCGCTTATGGTTTGACCATAAAGCTCTATTTTGGTCTCGTCACTCCAAATTACGGTATTGTGCCAGAAGCTGAGAGGCGTGTCAAGGTGTTGTCGGGCATATTGTAATCAGGCTTTTTGTGGCATGGCGCAGTTAAAGGCTTTTTTTCTGGCAACTCAACCATGCAGCTCATTTTTGTTCAAGTATCATCGTATTGTGCTCCTTGAAACAACCACACCATCTTTTTCCAGAGCAGCCTGTATTTCTCCTGAAATTACCTGTGGGTTTTTCTTTGTATCCCGAACAATTCCTCTGGCAGTTTTGGATGAAATTTTTCTTGGTCTACCTGACCTTGGCTTGGTATCAAGAGATCCCCAAATGTCCCACTTCTTAATAAGTGATTGAACAGTACTGACTGGCATTTGCAAGGATTTGGAAATCTTTTTATATCCTTTTCCATCTTTATAAAGTTCCATTAACTTGTTACGCAGGTCTTTTGACAGTTCTTTTCAGTATTTAGCCTGCTCAGTGCATCTACGTGAGAGCTAACAAACTCATTGACTATTATACACAGACACTAATTGCAATTTAAAAAGCCACAGGTGTGGGAAATTCACCTCTAATTACCATTTTAACCTGTGTGTCACCTTGTGTGTCTGTAACAAGGCCAAACATTCAAGGGTATGTATACTTTTGCACAGGGCCATTTGGGTGATTTCTGTTATCATTATGATTTAAAAAGGAGACAAACAACTATGTGATAATAAATGGCTTCATATGATCACTATCCTTAAATAAAAGACAGTTGTTTTGCTTTATCAGTCATATTTTCAAAATTTCTGCCAGGGTATGCAAACTTATGAACACAACTCTTTCTGTTAGAGGGGGTATAGCCTGTGTTACAGGTTAACCTGTGCTCTTTGACTGTAGTGACAATAATGAGTGTTGCCCAATGATAAGAGACCATGAGCGGATATGACGGAGCCAAGTGATTTGGTACTCAGAAGAATAATGGGCGAGTTGTTCAGTGTTTTGGAAATTAAGCAGTGAAGGGGATACTGGTCAGGGGATTCAAGTGTTGGTTTCTTGAGAAGAGGAGCGACTGTCAGAAAATGGCACAGGGAGAACTCTGAGAACTGACTGTACTTAAGAACTTCTTTAGAATTGTTGTTAAGCAGCCAGTTACCAAGTAGCCATAACAGTCTGAACAGCAGAGAGCACGTGCCCCTGAGGAACCGCAGAGAGCACGTGCCCCCGAGGAACCGCAGAGAGCACGTGCCCCCGAGGAACCGCAGAGAGCACGTGCCCCCGAGGAACCGCAGAGAGCACGTGCCCCAGAGGAACCGCAGAGAGCACGTGCCCCTGAGGAACCGCAGAGAGCATGTCCTCCTGAGGCTGTTTGAGGACGGACGTGATGTTTGAGGACGGACTTGATGTTTGAGGATGTCATGATGTTTGAGGACAGACGTGATGTTTGAGGACAGACGTGATGTTTGAGGACAGACGTGATGTTTGAGGACGTCGTGATGTTTGAGGACAGACGTGATGTTTGAGGACAGACGTGATGTTTGAGGACGTCGTGATGTTTGAGGACAGACGTGATGTTTGAGGACGTCATGATGTTTGAGGACAGACATGCCACCACCGGGTAGATACATTTATTCAGTACATTCTTCAGTGGAGGCAGTTTAAAGTTTATCTTAACAGATTAAATCAGGGAAACAGGAAATACAGACATTATCACTTAATATTATGGCTATGTAATTAAGATTGATTTCTGGAAGTTAAAATTCTATTTCCGATAAGGGTTGTTTCTAGGTAAAATAGAGACAAGAAGTCTTTGCTAATGTAAATCTATCTGTTTTAATTGGAAATTGCAACTGGGAGTGTCAGAATGAATCTATAAGAGGTTTGCTTGGAGAAAACCTTTTCAAAATCCCTTATCAGGAACACTTAGACATCAACTGTGTGATCTTGTTCTACTGGCGCCGTACAGAATACATTTGCAATCTCACAGCGTCACGGATCAGTGACCCCGATCCAGAATGTCAAGAATCCTCAGCCATGACACTTAAAGAAGTTATCTAAAGAAGAGTTTCTTATTTAAACAGAACCATTCATACAAATGTGGCTTTAATGTTTTTTACAGTTTTCCTATCAGAATAGTGGGAAACCATTTCTAATGAATGAGACTCAGGAAGGTGTGTGTTGTTTCCTTCAGAACCGTCAAAACTCATCTTTTTCCTGTTTGATCCTTCGGGTTCCTTTAGAACAAAGTACAGGAGGACCAGGTATTGAATCAGACAGGGCAGAACTGATCATGAATGAAGAACATATACAATTACTGGTTATTTTCCTTGATGGTTTCTTGAATTTCACAAACCTTTCTGATGCATTAGAAATCTTATTTCTGTCAGATGTTATTACAAATAGGTCTTAAACAATGACAAATTCCAATTAAAAACATGACTGTTTTAGTCTGCCGTAGAGTCTCTAATGGCACACATCAGCTACACAGGTATTTCCCTTAAACCATTTCAATCGAACAGTGTTTCCTCTGAAAAAATGTTTTGCCATGCAGGAAAAGGTAACAGAGAGGAGTGTTTCTTGGGGATCCTGGGTCTGCCAGGGTTCTGTTTCATGTAGGAACTCATTTCTGGTGACTTTTTAAAGGACATTCCACTCTAAAATGAATGAAAGAAGGTCAATACTTGGAAATGTGAGGTTAATATTAAAATTCATTGAAGTGATGAATATGATGCTAGAAGAAAAACTGCTCTTTATGTCAGTCACATTTCATGGCTCCAAGAGGCTACTTGTGTAAGCCAACAAACAGAGTGTAATTAATTAATTTGCCATTTATTTATAAATAAATTGCGTAATATCTGTAGCCATGATTGTGACTGTGACTAGAAAAAGATAGAAACTGCAGTAGTCATGGTTGTGCTTTAATTGCACATATATTGCAATTTGTACTGCGTTTCCCTTCATTGCACATCTATAAATTCCATTTGTAATGTACATATACTTAATACTTATAAATTCTTGTACATTTTCTGCACTCTTCTATTTGAACTTCTGGTTAGATGCTAACTGCATTTCATTGTACTGTACTTGTAGGCTGCTTGTTTAATGACAAAGTTGAATCTAATCTAAAACACGATAGAACCTGGTGTAGCCATGGTTTTACCACAGTAACCAGAACATGATACAACCTGGTGTACCCATGGTTTTACCACAGTAACCAGAACATGATAAAACCTGGTGTACCCATGGTTTTACCACAGTAACCAGAACATGATAGAACCTGGTGTACCCATGGTTTAACCACAGTAACCAGAACATGATAGTACCCGGTGTACCCATGGTTTTACCACAGTAACCAAAACATGATAGAACCTGGTGTAACCATGGTTTTAACACAGTAACTAGCACATGATAGAACCTGGTGTAGCCATGGTTTTTCCACAGTAACCAGAACATGATAGAACCTGGTGTAGCCATGGGCCTTCACATCTGTGACCAGAACATGACAACGTGTTATTCCTGCTATGGGAGTGAATACATTAAATATTTACTAGGGTATTTACAAATATAATTCTTTGCATGGAGATGTGCTAAGCTAAACAGGCAAGCTAGCTTTCTATGTATTTACATAAAAATGCCAGCTAGCAAGCCTGCTTCTCCAAACAGTGTGACCCGCCCACACACCAACTTAGCCTCAACAAAGTCACTCTTGTTTCAGCTGTTAGGTGTGACGATTTGGCGTTTTCAGACTCACCCAAACACAAGGGAAATAACTGGGTCTTCCTCTCCCTCTCCCTCTCACCCATTTCTTTTTTTCTCCCTCTTCCGTTCGGTTTCTCTTGTTTTCTCTTCTTCTCTTACTTTCTGTTAGACTGTTTCCCCGTCTGTGTTGTGAGAGGGTTGTGTCTTTGTGTTGATTCAGAAGTGATCCCTGGTTTCTAGCTCTCTGTAATGATGGACATGAGGCCTGTTTGTGTGTTCTCTCCAGTCCTCAGTCTTCACGATAGTGACCGTGTGTGTTTGTGTTCTCTCCAGTCCTCAGTCTTCACGATAGTGACCGTGTGTGTTTGTGTGTTCTCTCCAGTCCTCAGTCTTCACGATAGTGACCGTGTGTGTTTGTGTTCTCTCCAGTCCTCAGTCTTCACGATAGTGACCGTGTGTGTTTGTGTGTTCTCTCCAGTCCTCAGTCTTCACGCTAGTGACCGTGTGTGTTTGTGTGTTCTCTCCAGTCCTCAGTCTTCACGATAGTGACCGTGTGTGTTTGTGTTCTCTCCAGTCCTCAGTCTTCACGATAGTGACCGTGTGTGTTTGTGTTCTCTCCAGTCCTCAGTCTTCACGATAGTGACCGTGTGTGTTTGTGTGTTCTCTCCAGTCCTCAGTCTTCACGATAGTGACCGTGTGTGTTTGTGTTGTCTCCAGTCCTCAGTCTTCACGATAGTGACCGTGTGTGTTTGTGTGTTGCAGGGTTTGCAGTGGCCCACTGTGTGTCACAACACAGCCCGTCCCCCCTCTCATCCCCGTCCCCCCCCTCCTCGGGCAGCGGGAGTACCGGACGATGTGACTCCATTACAGCCAGCACCCTATCAGCTAACAGCCCTGCAGGTAATACACACCTGGTTCTAAATAACACCCTATCAGCTAACAGCCCTGCAGGTAATACACACCTGGTTCTAAATAACACCCAATCATGTCTAAAATGTCTGTTTAACTTCAGGTAAAACCAAAATAGGAGACCTGAAATACAATTGTTCTGGCTTTCTGTTTATCTGCATCCCATACATCTTTGCCTTTTTTCATCATACTTATACAATGATTAACCCACCACTCAGCTTCACAAAGAGACAACAGTCATTCAATAAAGGTGTCATGATGAATTTGTCCCGGGCAGAAAACATATATGCTCACCGCTCATTTATTTTAGTACATTTTGCATTGAATGCAGGCTGTTGTGTCACTCTACGTCGTGTACATACAGTGACACAACATAGCGCCATTATAGAGCGCTTTCATAGAGCGCCATTAAATAGCGCCGTTACAAAACATCTTTATAGTCATTCTGGGTAGCAGACTGTGGTACTGCTACCTCATTCCACAGCAGCTACCCATTATAACACCCCACTGTTCAGTTCATTACTGTTATTAGTAGGTCACACAAATATATCAGCTTGTCAGATACCAGGGAAACCACCTCGTTCTTTATTTAGATATCTCATCCTCATTATGTCTTCCTCTTCCAAATTGTTTTTGTGATTGATTTATTTTCTTCACCACTCAGAAAAAAAAATCCCTTGAGGGTATTTCTGGAGTGGGGTTATTCTATTCAAGCTTACTGAAGCGTGGGAAAAGCAGTATACCTGAAGTGTATTATTTAGGAACCAGTTATGTTGTACTTCACTTTCCTGAGTAGTTTTAACATAGAATGTAAGTAACAATGAGAACACTTCAGGGTGTTAAAATGGACCCATGTAAGTAACAATGAGAACACTTCAGGGTGTTAAAATGGACCCATGTAAGTAACAATGAGAACACTTCAGGGTGTTAAAATGGACCCATGTAAGTAACAATGAGAACACTTCAGTATACTTATAATACATGATTGGACAAAGAATTTTTAGTACACTTGAAATACAATATTTATTTAAAATATAATATATTTGATATACATTAAGAGTGCATTTTAAGTGTAATAAAATGTTTGCTAAATTTCAGTTTGAGAAAACAAGCAAGTGTGGAGAATAATTTTGCCATTTTAATTGCACTGAATGCTGAAAAACAAGCAGTTTATGCTGCTGCAGAACAGGGTGTGATTCAGGGAGAAATGTGATATTCCAGTAGTAGCAGTTTGACTAATTTATAAGATTGGGCTTCATTTTACATGTTGCCCCTTCAACCTCCACCTCAGACTGTAGCTAACTGCAGTGACCTTCTCAACCTCCACCTCAGACTGTAGCTAACCGCAGTGACCTTCTCAACCTCCACCTCAGACTGTAGCTAACCGCAGTGACCTTCTCAACCTCCACCTCAGACTGTAGCTAACCGCAGTGACCTTCTCAACCTCCACCTCAGACTGTAGCTAACCGCAGTGACCTTCTCAACCTCCACCTCAGACTGTAGCTAACCGCAGTGACCTTCTCAACCTCCACCTCAGACTGTAGCTAACCGCAGTGACCTCCTCAACCTCCACCTCAGACTGTAGCTAACCGCAGTGACCTTCTCAACCTCCACCTCAGACTGTAGCTAACCGCAGTGACCTTCTCAACCTCCACCTCAGACTGTAGCTAACCGCAGTGACCTTCTCAACCTCCACCTCAGACTGTAGCTAACCGCAGTGACCTTCTCAACCTCCACCTCAGACTGTAGCTAACCGCAGTGACCTTCTCAACCTCCACCTCAGACTGTAGCTAACCGCAGTGACCTCCTCAACCTCCACCTCAGACTGTAGCTAACCGCAGTGACCTTCTCAACCTCCACCTCAGACTGTAGCTAACCGCAGTGACCTTCTCAACCTCCACCTCAGACTGTAGCTAACCGCAGTGACCTTCTCAACCTCCACCTCAGACTGTAGCTAACCGCAGTGACCTTCTCAACCTCCACCTCAGACTGTAGCTAACTGCAGTGACCTTCTCACTCTCCTCCTCAGATGACGGAACGTTCTTGGAGAACACTCCTCCTTCGTCCTCTGGTGGAGAGGGAGACGGAGGAGGAGGGGAGCTAACCGGATCTTCTCCCCCTCTCCTAGCAGCCACAGAGGGCCCGATCCTTGCCCCAAGCCTGACCCCGGCCTCCCAGCCAAACATCTCCCTGCTGACTGATGGCCACACGGACACCCTGAGCATGGAGTCCCTGACCCTATTGCCCCCGGCTGACCCACCACACCTGCACACACTGGGCTCACACACACATTCACACCTGGGCACAATGACTCACACACAACTCTGCGCTGACATGGCTATCGAGGAAGGGGAAGATGAGGAGGAGGAGAGGCTAGAGAACCGTGGGGAGAAGTCCAAGGAGGAAGAGGAAGGAGCGAATATGGAGGAGCAAGGGGAGACTGAAGCGGAAACAAAAGCAGTCATTCAAGATTCAGCTGAGAATGAGCAAGACCCGCCCCCAGAGGGCGACACACCCCTTTCTATGGATCCAGCCTCTGCAGAATATACCCACCCAAAGGAGGACACACCCACAGACAAACTGGAGCCAAAGCCTGAGTAAAAATACACACACACACACACACACACACACACACTGGCTTATCCACCTCAAAGAAGAGTAGGCAGGTGAGTGGATGCCTGCCTCTCGAAGATCACCCCTCCCCTTGTTGTTTTGACCAATGAGGACTCAGCCAAAGCTGTGATTGGCAATGCTCCAGCCCTAACACTAGACCCTCACCAGCCTGCTAGCAAACAGCTATAATTCATTAGAATAATAACATCTATGTAATCTCTTTCTCGTTTTTCTTTTTCTTACTCTTTCTCTATCTTTCACTCATTCCCTGACAGTGAAGAGATGTGCGCGTGTGTGCGCGTGTGTGCGCGTGTGTGCGCGTGTGTGCGCGTGTGTGCGCGCGTGTGTGCGCGTGTGTTTGAACTTGGAAGGTTTAAAAAATATTATTTCTGTATATAATATAACTTTATGGTTGGGGTATACTGCAGTCATTCAACCCTTCTGTTTTGAGATGCAGTTTGAGAATGCTGTTCACCACACACACACACACACACACACACAGCTTAACTTCACCATTATCTCTCCAGTTTTTGACCTTCATTGCTCCAGAGCTCTTCGTTGGTTAGGGTTGATCTCTGTTGGTTAGGGTTGATCTCTGTTGGTTAGGGTTGATCTCTGTTGGTTAGGGTTGATCTCCCTTGGTCAGGGTTGATCTCCGTTGGTCAGGGTTGATCTCCGTTGGTCAGGTTTGATCTCCGTTGGTCAGGGTTGATCTCCGTTGGTCAGGGTTGATCTCCGTTGGTCAGGGTTGATCTCCGTTGGTCAGGGTTGATCTCCCTTGGTCAGGGTTGATCTCCGTTGGTCAGGGTTGATCTCCCTTGGTCAGGGTTGATCTCCCTTGGTCAGGGTTGATCTCCCTTGGTCAGGGTTGATCTCCCTTGGTCAGGTTTGATCTCCGTTGGCCTCCAGAACACTTATTGCCACTAAAGTCAATCTGAGTAAACCAATGTCCATGGGCGTGGCCGGGGCAAGGCATTTGCGTAGTGGAACGATCACTAATCATCCGATCCATGGCCAGTGTCCTCCTTGCTATGTTGTTGTTTAAAAGCACAACACTGGGCCGAAGGTATTCAGATTTTTCCATTGGCCAACGACCATCCGAGTGATTGAACGAACCCCCGAACGTCTCCAGAATTCTCTCCCACCAGTCAATACAGGAAACTTTCCCACTGCAATAAAGAGTTGAGCTGTCAGGGCTATTCCTAATGAATGTAATTGATTTATGTCTCTCCCACTCACAGGTAGCCTAGTTGTTAGAGCTACTCACCAGTAACCAAAAGATCACTAGTTCAAATCCCCGAGCCAGCAAGGTGAAATATCTGCACTACTGCCTTTGAATGAGGCAGTTGAGCACAGTATGTAAATCCTGGTGTTCTGCTTCATTTCTCCCATTTGGATTAAAAGCGGAATGCATCCTTAATACTCCCTCCCTGACTCCTCTTCCTCTGAATTTCCCTACATGCTCTCTGTTCACCTCCCTGCTCTGTGGTTTTAAGTGTTTGTCCTATTTGCCAGCTGTATATTAATCTTAACTGTTACCACTTTTCATTCTGTTCAGCCGCAGAGCAGTAATGAATGATTTGAAATGAATTTTCTTGCCCCCCCCACCCCTTCATTGTAAATAGTCTCCCAGTGTAGAGTGGTGATACTTACAGTCGGTGTTGTTTCAGTGTGTTTGTATGCTCTGTAAATGCCAATAGCTTTTAAATCTGTAATTACTACCAGATTACCAACAGATGTTATTCATAAAAGATCTGCAATAAATTATTCTACTTACTTACTGTTTGTAGTCTGTACTGTCTTTTTTCATAAAATTCAATGATTTATTTTTGGTTGTGGCAAGTTAGATAGGATAAAGATACTTAGTACTTACGTAGTAAATATACAAACAGCAGCATGAGAAACGTTAATGATTAAAAATTATTTGCAAGGTCTGTTCATGCTATAGGAGTTGAATACTGTATGTTGCTAGTAGCGACCGGTATTAGCTTTTGATTTGTCTGAACCCTGATGGCAGTAACAGTGATGCAGACAGAGTGGGGACAACCGTGAACGTTGTCCCGGGCACAGGCCTGGGGGGGGCCATTTGGTTGGCTTGAAAATTATTGTTAATTAGTCAATATTAGTATTTAGTACTATAGAGAAAGTCACACAGTTATTAAACAGAAGAATTTCATTGATGAAGTGATTCATGTTTTATTCTTTGCTGTGTTTTGTATACAGAGTCATGATTCAACCTTTTTCTGTGAAAACAGCCACTCAGTGATACCCTTACACCAGCGCCAACCCAACTTTGTTGAAGCTGCACTAGGTAGGATTTCTTCAGTAAATAAAATAAAAGTTCAGTGCCAGTGGAATGTCCATTTATAATTTTAGAAACATACCACTACTTCCCAGATGCTGCTACTTCTGTTCCAGCTACCCCATTCCAGCCAATCACCTGGAAGGCCGGCTTTCTCCATGGCTTATTTTGCGATTGCACATTTTTTACATAATTTCTACTATTTAAATATATCACATGTTCAATGTAGCCACCAAGTGCTGTTTAATTTGGTAGTGGCAGCTAAACAACATCAAGAATGCTTGTACTGAAATTATACTTTACCTGTTTGAAGTATTTTCATTAGTATTTCTAAATCCACTGGGGAGGAGTACAGGGTTGGAAACCTTTTTCCATTCATGTTATCTGCGTTCCATTGATGAGGGCTTTTTATCTCCTTATGCTCATGCTTTACTCAGGGTTACCGTTACTCAGAGTTGGCTGTAATAATTGTTACCACGTGTTTGGAATATGTCAACTCTGACAGCTCAGTCAGTCTACCCAGAGTTGTGGTTTAAACTCAAAGTATGTTGACCCTGCTTTCTGAAATAACCCAGCCGTCTCAGGCGTGAATGTTAGTAGCGTACGTTGTTTGTTTTCTTTTCTAGCTGACTGTATTTCTCCAAGTGACTGAGCGGCGGTTATGTTACTGTAGCTACTCTCCAACCGCATGGCGATTCTGTTTGACAAGCCGTTCCCTAGACTGTTCTGCGAGAAATTAAAACTAGAAGATATCTATCGCTATCAGACCTGCACTACTCATCTCATCGTTGACATCTGCTGAGCATTCTGGGATATGTTTGGGACTGTGTATTACCTAGGTTGGTGCTACAGGCAATAGACATATACGATTAGTTTCCCTCATGCAATCTGACCACATCAGTCAGTCGAAATCCAATGCATTTCAAGGCCTCCGCCGCCATCTTGTTGTCTGTGTTCTCTATATTCTGGCTGTACAGTAAGATTCAACAGGATTCCTCTAGTCACCATGTGGACTCAGTGGAAAGCCTGTTTCCCAACAGTCCCACCGTTGGCCTGCAGGATCCTCTCGGGTCGGTTCGTTACACCGCTCCGTTCGGCCCACGTGTTCCCAGTGGTGTAGCGGTGCCCGGAGATGTGGGTACCGTCATTTTGTCTTTTCTTAAGTGTCTAATTCAACAATGGAAATGCACCGTGTGACAAGTGATATTGAGAAACCATGACATGGCTCTGGGCGGCCCTAAAATGATGAATCCCAGTGGCTTGTTAAGTCAAAGCCAAGCCAAGCTGTACGGCGTTGTCCTGGGCGTTGTCCTGGGCGTACACCCCTACTAAACATTGAGTTCATGTGTATCAGCTAGCTGCCTGCATTTTTCAATTGAACTAGTTACCATCTGAACTAGCTACAATTTCCAAAGCTAAAAAAAACGCTATAGTTAGCTAGAAAACATTAGCTAGCAAAAAATACAGAATGTACGGATATACTGTGTACTGTGTCATGTTGGATCTGGTTCCTTTCAAAACATTTACTTTGTTGTCCAAAGCACTATCATCTTCGGCTGAGGGAGAACTGTTGTTACCGGCTGAGGTAAGTGAACTAGCGGGCAGTTTCAGGGGGGAAGATCTTCGTCTTCCGCTCCAATTCGTTGTCTAAATTGCCTGCTGCTTGACTACGTTTATTCATTTGGACAAATGACAATGTTGTTTGATGAGTTCACTTTATAATGTATTTCGGAAGTAACAAGCCTATGAAAATAAAATGTTGCCTTGGGTAAAAAATAGTATATTTACATTAAGCAAGTTATATATATTTATAGCACAATTCATACATAGAAGCAATTCGATGTGCATCACAATGAAAAGAAAAATATAAAAATGCAATAGAATAAAAAACTGTCAGATTGTTACAATTCTCTAACCACCCTCCAGGGGGACTCTCCTCCCTGGTATCTCAGTCCTTGCACTCCAGCGCTAGGATGAACCCGTCAGTCCCTTTGTGAGAGAATCTCTGCATTGATGTCTTGCCCGGCCTTCAGGGGGATATTTATGGCATGTCTGTTCATGCATTTTATATTCATCCTCAATGAATTACAGTTACCATAACTGTTTACTGTACCACCCTGGTATCTCAATCCTCGCGCTCCAGCACTTGGATAAACTTGTCAGTCCTTTTGTGAGAAAATACCCTACATCGATATCTAAACAGCAGCACAAGAACTTGCATTATCTGTCACCCGCAGATAAAAAACAATTGGAAAAACATAGAGAAATAGAATAACGAAATAATAAAACATTGGATCAAAGAGAGAAATATTAAATAAGTAGGTATTTGATTAACCCTTAAGCAACCACAAGCATGGTTTGACCATCACTCCTGGGCATGCTTACCCCCACTGGACAGAGGTTCCCACAAAGATGGTAAAGCCTGACAATAGTATTTGCAAGGGAAAATGCTGTTTTGGTGTGGGGTTATGTGTTAGGTCTAGGTTGGGTAAAACAATTGGGGTTTGTTTTTTGGTTTCTGCATTAGAGGTTGGGCTTTGGTTAAGTGTTAGGGTTAGTTTAGTTTAACCATGAAGGTTAGGGATGGGGGGAATGCCATTGGTCTCCACGAGGATTGAAAATGTGTGAGCGTGCTTAAGAGGTAAAACCGACAGAGTCCCACTCTATCTGCCTTCTAAGAAGAGGCTGTTGGCTTCCTGACTTCTGTGAATCTCTCTTCATGGAAACAAGTTTTTTTTTTTTTTTTTTTTATCTGCTTTGTAAAACCAACAAACCAATCAATAACAACGGTTTGGGATTAATACCCCAAAGAATGGGGTCAACTTTGTTAAACTTCTGTTTGTAGTTTTCCAGGTGTCTGTCTAACGCCTCTCTTTCTGCAGTGTGGTTTTGAAGACAGGAAAGAGGCGGTCTGATCTTAACCTAGAGCAACAGTGACTAGAACAAACCCACCTCTGACCTGTAAATCGAGGGATGTCACTGTTATACACACATGCAAACGCAAACAAGATGAGAGACAGACAACTGTACATCAGTGCAAATAGATAAGTGGTAAAGTCTGTCTGTGAGCGAGAGAGACACCAATGATGTTTTCCTGGTAATGAGAGGATATTGAATGTGAGTGATGATGTGTTTCTGTGTAACCACAGACCTAAACCAGAGGCCATATTGCACATTGGGTAAATGTGGCTGACAGCCTGACTGATCTGGCAGTTGTTCATGGAAGAGGTTCACAGTTATGACGAATAGTACAAGATGGTATAGTAGGACATAGGACAAATAGTACTAGACCGTATGGTAGGACATAGGACAAATAGTACTAGACCGTATGGTAGGACATAGGACAAATAGTACTAGACCGTATAGTAGGACATAGGACAAATAGTACTAGACCGTATGGTAGGACATAGGACAAATAGTACTAGACCGTATGGTAGGACACAGGACAAATAGTACTAGACCGTATGGTAGGACATAGGACAAATAGTACTAGACCGTATAGTAGGACACAGGACAAATAGTACTAGACCGTATAGTAGGACACAGGACAAATAGTACTAGACCGTATGGTAGGACAAATAGTACTAGACCGTATGGTAGGACACAGGACAAATAGTACTAGACCGTATGGTAGGACACAGGACAAATAGTACTAGACCGTATGGTAGGACATAGGACAAATAGTACTAGACCGTATGGTAGGACACAGGACAAATAGTACTAGACCGTATGGTAGGACACAGGACAAATAGTACTAGACCGTATGGTAGGACACAGGACAAATAGTACTAGACCGTATGGTAGGACACCGGACAAATAGTACTAGACCGTATGGTAGGACACCGGACAAATAGTACTAGACCGTATGGTAGGACACCGGACAAATAGTACTAGACCGTATGGTAGGACAAAGGAAATAGTACTAGACCGTATGGTAGGACACCGGACAAATAGTACTAGACCGTATGGTAGGACACCGGACAAATAGTACTAGACCGTATGGTAGGACACAGGACAAATAGTACTAGACCGTATGGTAGGACAAAGGAAATAGTACCAGACCGTATGGTAGGACACAGGACAAATAGTACTAGACCGTATGGTAGGACACAGCAGTGTTCTACTGGGAAACCCTGGGTCCAGGCATTCATGTGGATGTCAATTTGACACGTACCTCCTACCTTTACATCATTGCAGACCCCTTCCTGGCAATGGTATTCCCTGATGGCAGTGGCATCTTTCAGCAGGATAATACGTCCTGCCACACTGCACACATTGTTCAGGAATGGTTTGAGGAACAGGATGAAGAGTTCAAAGTGTTGTCCTGGACTCCAAATTCTCCAGAACTCAGTTCGATTGTGCTGGACGAAGTCTGAGACACGGCGGCTGTACTTTTACAACTTATAGGACTTGGAGGATCTGCTGCTAATGTCTTGGTGCTAGATACCACAGGACACCTTCAGGGGTCTGGTAGAGTCCATGCCTCTGTGTGTCGGCGCTGTTTTGGCAGCATGCGAAGGACCAACAGCATATTAGGCAGGTGGTCATAATGTTTTGGCTCGTCAGTGTACGTGTGTATACATAGATACATACTGTTCTGGAGTGGAATTCTAAATGGTGGTGGCATAGAGATGAGTAGACAGTGGTAATGGCTTTAGTGGTGTATATAACCTCAGGGAAATCCCATTTTGAAACAGCATACAGGCCAACCACAGCGACATGGCCCAGGGTGTGTATCCTCAGAAATGCCACACAGACAACATGACCAAGAGAACAATGGCTTCTATAGTTCTGTAACTGTCAAGATAAACAATCTCAAGTATGTGGGTGTGCGCAAGCCTCCGGTACATAACTCAACTGAAAGGCTAGTGAGGGACTGCACTCCCACAACTCTTTTAAATCTTGATTTATGTAATCGACCTATCATCAGGGTCTCAGGTGTGTGAGTGCTAGGACATAAACAAAAACATGCACCACTTTGGGTCCTGAGGACCAGGATTGGGAAACACTGCGTGGTCATGGGCAGCCTTCCCCTCTATGTCAGCAAGAGAAAGGAGCTGATTGTGGAACTCAAAAGAGTGCTGTAAAGCCACTCATCCACAGTGACAGGACTAAAGTGGAACGGGTGAAGACCTTTAAGTTATTTGGGGGCTACGTCACCAATAAACCAATGTGGTAATGTGGTTGGGGACTTTTGAAAATAAAATAATCCCAATTTGGGCTGGGCGTGTTTTATGTTGTTTCTACGTGCATGATCTATAAGTAGAATCAGTCATTGCTCAGTCAGCCACAACATTTCAAGTCTGAAAGTGTGGTTTTGAGGACATGCTCATATCGGCATAGTATACACATTCTTCCGGGCCCTGTTTTTTGTTTTTTTACTCTACTTTTATGACCGGGGGTTTTAAATCCCAGAATGTATCATCTTTAAGAGGCTAAAAATATTTGGCTTGGCTCCTCAGACCTCAAAAAGGTTTTCAGCTTCATCACTGAGATCAGGTAGATAGGCTCACTGCTTGGTACTGCAACCGCAACTGGCACTTCAGAGGGGTCTTCCAGAAAAATACAAAATTCTGGGTTCCTTAAACATATCCAGGTTCTCTTAACAAGATAAGGGAGTTGCTAGTTCGTGATTAAGTCGAGGTGAAGAGCAACACAGAATGGTTTATCTGGCAACTCGCGAAAGCACTGAAAACTTAAACAGGATGTCATTGACAATGCCAGAAACGCGATGGACATCGTGGAGTGAAAACATACAGTACAACTATTTCTGTTTTTAGCCATGACTTGCAGTTGACTAGTAACTGACTAGAGAACTACTGCTGTTCTGCTGTTCTCAATTTATTTGTGATTAGAATGGTCTCTCATGGTGGAAATTACAAGACTATTTTAAATAGTATAGAAGCATTTTCTCAATAATTTGCAACAATTTCAAGGGATATGGATAATGTTGGACATGGATAATGTTGGACATGGCATTTTTTGTAAAACTGAAATAGTTTTTCTCCAGCATCTCCAGCACAATGTCTTACCGTGCTTTGTCTCTTGTTTGTTATTTCCAGCCAGAAGAAACCTATTGGTCAAATAAAAATTCACTATGGCTCAAAATTCTGCATGGGTATGAATACCTTTGGGCTTAACTGTACGTACGGTACCAATTATTGGCAAGCTAGCAGCATCTAATAAAGACTGTGAAAGCAGGTTACATAATATGGGCTTTATTACAAGCCCTTTACTTTAGATTGTTTAGTTCCTAATTTCAGTTACAGTATTAAACACAAAAAATCTGAGACAAATGACCAGGCGTTCAACTTGACAAATTAAATCGTGCTACTTGGTCTCCATTTTGGTCCATGGTCCTACCATGTATTGGCCTTTGTCCAGACCAAAGTAGCTACGAAATTCCTCTTCTGCTGTAAAAGCCGAAGCTCATCAATCAGTCGGTGAAAGTCGCCAACCTGTTTTCACGATCTCAGCAGGTGGTCTCATTGTTGAATGAGCCTATCAATACTATCTACACTATTTAGTATTGTAATAACCTCCAAGCTTTACATTTTTAGAGGGAAATTATATTATAGGCTGTGAAATGTGATATGCTTGCAAAATAAATTTGGTGACATATGTACTATTCATTTTGTAGTTAGTGAATTACCCCAATAATATGTTAAGATCCTTTATAAGAAAAAGTTGTATGTGCAAAAGAAATTTGACCTTCACTGTTTGCAACGACTCCTGCCCTACTTTCACGCATACAATTTGAGGCCCACGTTGGATAAATACAACACATACACAAGGCCAAACGTTCTGCAACTGTTTCTGCACTACAATGCTGCAAGCCAAACGCAGCATTCCATTTGAAATGAATGAACTACCGGTGTATCACAGTTCATTACCGTTGTAGATTAGATGGAGGCTAAATAGGCCCACTTGGTAGAAAGCGCAAAACAATACAATGAGTTTGTATTGTCAAAGTGAAACTGCGTTGGGTTACAGTGGATATGTATACATTGAGTAAGTCTGCCAGGTAAATGATTCATTGTGTGGGAAAATGATAGAGCCAGAAAAAAAGTTTTTCAGTTCGATCAGCGTTTTTTGTTGTTTTCTAATTACATAAAATACACGCAAATCCGTGGCATTGGCTTCCTGAGACGCGTTTTTTGAGGGATGTTATCATGAATCGTGCTCCCACCACCATGATTCGCTGTAGGGAATAGTAACCAGGTGATGAGTGGTAGCTTATTTTCACCAGTTGTAGCGCCTGGCATTCAGGCCTACTAATAAAATGTTGGTTTCATCAGACCAGAGAATCTTCTCCCCCATGTTCTCAGAGTCCTTCAAGCGATGTGTCATATGCCTTTTTTACTCAGGAGTGGCTTCCAGCTAACCACTCTACCATAACAGTCTGATTGATGGAGTACCACAGAAATTGTTCTCTTATCTCAGTTAGTGGCCATTGGGTTCTTGAACAAGGCCATTCTTGCCTGCTCAACTTATTTGGGCTGGGCAGCCAGCTATTGGAAGAGTTTTGGTGGTTTCAAACTTCTTCCTTGGACTTCATGGTTTTCGTTCTGACATGACTGTGAAGTGTGGAACCTTATGTAGACGTGTGTGTGCCTTTCTAAATCATGTCAAGTCAATTGAATTTCCCACAGGTGGTTTCCAATCAAAATGTAAAGACATTTCAAGGATTCATGGGACACAGCTTAATTTGGAGGGTCATGGCAAAGGGTCTGAATACATGAGATATTTCAGTTTTTTTATTACAATAAATTGGCACAAATCTTTTTTTTTTATTATATATTTTTGTCATTATGGGTTATTGTTTGTGGATTAAGTCTGTCACACAAACATTTGGAGAGATTGAGGGGGTCTGAATACCTTCCAAGGGCACAGTATGTATTCTCCAACACACATACAGCTCCTGAAGACGTCTGGAGAGCACTACACCTTTTTCCATTCCTTTCCAAAAAAGTCAAAAAGGAAGGTTTTGAGTGAGGAAGAGAAGGGTTAAAACTAAGAGACCATTGCAAATTGCACGCTTTTGTTTCTCACTCAAGACTCTCCTTTTCAACTTTTTTGGAAAGGAAAGAAAAAGGTGCAGTGGTCTCTTAATTTTTTCCGGAGCTGTATATTACACCTAAACATAAAAATGGCTCTTCCATTTAGCCAAAACTACTCAACCATTTGACACTTTAGAAGTTTTGCAGACACTCTTAGGCAGAGCACTATACAGTAAGTGCACAGGTTCTAATAGAGCTAGGTGAAACATTAAGCTCTTCCAAATATAATTGTCAGTTCTTGATGTATGTATGAACATTTAGCTATTAATCACCCATTGTAGAATACTGACTGTAACTCTTTGTGTGGCGTCTCAGTGAGTCACACTGTTTTGTGTGCTGACAAGTTGAGTGGAGTCATCCACACACTTCACCATTGTAGCTTCCTGTTAGACGAGTGGGAAGACGTGTAGAAATACAGGAAAGCAAAGGGCCAAGGCAACTGCCCTGTGGGACTCCGTTTCCTCATTTGACATAAGACAGCCTGCTGTTGAAGTTCTATTAGTTAATGAACAACTGAGTTTTCAGAAAAGTCGAAGGCTGCAATGAAATCAGTAGAGCTCCCATTATCATTTCATGATATCGGTCTGTTTAAGTCAATTCAAGTTGCCCTCTACACATTGTGTACTAAGACTGTGACAAAATGCTTGTGCTATAAATACATATAACCTTAATATTCCTTTTAATGTTTGAATCCTATTTTATGCTAAATAATGATTACCATGATACCAATGATTGTATGTGGAGGTCTACATCAATCACTCACAAATGTGAGATAACCGAAACTCTTATCACCTCACTAACATTAAATGCAATGGAAACCCTCACACACACATGGGAATACATTCCATGTAAAGCTACAAGTTCTTAGAATTGTTCAGCATTACTCTGTATAGTGATAATATCACTCGTGTGTGTCTTTGTGGTGTGTGTATGTGTGTGGTTTGAGTCTCTCTCCGTATGTGTGTGTGTCTGTGTGGTGTGTGTGTGCGTGTGTGGTTTGTGTCTCTTTCTTTATGCGTGTGTCTGTGTGTGCAAGCGTTTCCCGTCTGTCATATTACCACCTGATGGTTGATTTACATGAAAGAGGTTTTTGACTTTATTACTCATTGCTACCAGTTCTGAATAACCACACACACACACACACACACACACACACACACGGAACCCAGCAAGACAGGCTGACAGACAGGTAAAACCCAAGACAAGCAGGCAGACATGCAGAACCCAAGACAGGGTTCTGCATGTCTGAAACGTTAGCGTCATTTCTCTGCTGCACCTCCTTCCAGGTGTAAAACACAGTGTGTACAACAACCACAGACAAAGAACACACACCTCCCTCATTTCCCTTCCAGCCTTCACTACCACAGTTTAAGTCACCTCTGTGCGTCACCTTCGAACTCAGCATTGTCATAGCAACAACACAAACACACGCCTCCTGTCTGATCAATAAATTGTGCCATGTCCCAATCAGGTCAGTGACACACACACACACACACACACACACTTCACCAACAGCTTGTTGTTTTAACGGTTATTTTCTAAATAACTTCCTATCGATGGTGTTATAGATACCTTCTTGTTATTTTGTAGATTTACCTTACTTGTTTTTTGATATCTCCTGTGTTTGACCTCACATTACATTATAGTAAGACACATGCAACATGATCCTTGTAATATATATTTAATAACAAATACATGTTTTTTAATAAGCATTAAAACACCCCTAAATGTGGCTGTCTGCATAGCAGATACTGGGGTAGCATTGAGTTTTACACAGTTACAGTATTGTGATAATGTGCAGCATAAACATTCCTGGTCATTGTAAACATTATAACAATTGTAAACATTGACAGTAAAGTGGCGCTGTAGAAGTCCAGTTATTTTGCTACATAGACTCCGGTCCCGCTCAACATTGCACAACCAAAACCCTAACCTCATTCTAGACCACACAGTCCAGGGCACATGCTCAGTGGCCTGCACCGCAACACAACCACCCCGCTGGTTCTTACATGAAGCAGCATGATAACCTGTGATTTTAGTACATGTGAAGCTGTCCAGGGACCACTCAGACAAACCCAAATATGGTCCCCTCTGCCCTGGCACAGAATGCCTAATGACACTGGGTAAAAATTGTGCAATTAGTAAAAAAAATTGTGCAATTTGGGACACTGGCATCTGCATTTGCAACCGGCCGGTCGTTAGTTCCAACCCGCCGGTCGTTAGTTCCAACCCGCCGGTCGTTAGTTCCAACCCGACGGTCGTTAGTTCCAACCCGACGGTCGTTAGTTCCAACCCGACGGTCGTTAGTTCCAACCCGACGGTCGTTAGTTCCAACCCGGCGGTCGTTAGTTCCAACCCGGCGGTCGTTAGTTCCAACCAGGCGGTCGTTAGTTCCAACCAGGCGGTCGTTAGTTCCAACCAGGCGGTCGTTAGTTCCAACCAGGCGGTCGTTAGTTCCAACCCGATGTAAATAAGTTTTAGACCAGAGCCCCGCCTTAACGCTGTGTCCTGTGAGGTCATATCATGTATGGAAAATCTAACAGGAAGTCTTTAAGAACGGGGTTGACGGGAACCCTCTCGATTCGCTCCACCTCGCCGCCGCACAACTTGTTGACCTGTTTTCTGCACAGCTCCTGGAGCGTCGGACAGGTCTTCCTGTACGGAACACTCAAGCTCTTTTTAGGGGAAGTGATGTAAAATTCCAACAGCGCAAAGAGGCACGGGAAGGAGCGCTCACTACTCGCAAGGCTGAAGCGCTGTCCCTTGTAGATGATGCGTACACTGTTTGGACCAGTCACTGAGCGATAGGACAGCGTAAAGAATACATCTTTCTGACGACTGTCCCGAATGAGGAATACTCCTATGGCCGCGTCCTTCAGTCGCCGGTGAGCCTGAAGAGGAGAGACGGTCAGTATAATGGTCAAATGACATGAACTGCAATACGTGCTTCAAACAAGACATGCATTCAATCCATTTTAGCAATTTCCCATGGAATTATTAAAATACTTAGAAATAATGAATAATTCAGACAGGTGAATACTTCCATGATTAATAGACCAGATGTGTTATTTACCTCTTCCACGCCAATGGACCCCCAGTAGAACCCAGAGCGTTCCAACATGGAGGCCGTACGAGTTATATGCAGGAAGTCTTTCTCGCAGCGGAAAGTTGGGAAGTGGGTCTTATGGTTCTGTTGTGGGGGCGCCAGGCAGTGGTTGGACGGCTGCTGACCAGGGGTCCGGGTGGACAGGCGAGACGACGGGGAGGATGTAGAGGACTGAGGCGGTTGCAGTGAGGTGGCGGAAGGCGGGGCTGAGACGGGGGTAGAGGTGTCCCTGGGAGGTGAAGCCGGTGGCACTGATGAAGATGAGGCTGGTTTCGTGTTGTGTTCATCCACTGTGCTGTGAGCTACCATCCTATAGGGGAGAGCGGTGACAGCCCTCTCCCATCGCTACACAATACGCTGGCATCCTGGTGGGGGGGGGGGAGGGGGACAGTTAGATGACTACTTACAGAAATGATGTCACTCAGTATTCAGATATCTGTGAAAGTGCACAGGGTTAACAAAGGTCTGAGCAACCCAGACTTGCCTCAAGCTAAAACCACATGTACAAGAATGACAACACTATGAATATGTGTCTGGATGGCTGTCTGCCCAGAGAAACCCAATCGGAAATGCATCCCCTAAAACGGTTGATACTGCAGCTGGTGAGAACCAACCGGACAGTCAAAACAAGTCGAACCATCGCCGAACAACAGATACTGTTGTGTACCAGCGTACCGTTCAACGTAGATAACTGACAGAGAGTTGAGGGCATTAAAACTTAAATAAGCACCTGCCTCTTCATCCCTACTGACTTCATTACTACAATACCCTTGCATGTAGAGTCCAATGAATGAGGACCGGTTTCGCATTAAACAAGTTTTGACATTACATTGGATGTAATAATAATTTGAAGGACGCTCCTATCCTGTACAGGGTTTGTACCAGGTTTCAAAATCATAATGCGTCTGCCCAAAATCATGTTGACCTATTTCATCTAGCACAACAGTTTTAATTCACAGACTAAAAATCACCTAGCTTTTAAATGTGTTAATCTGCGTTCAGTGAATGTTTAAACTCTGGAAAATACATATCATATCAAGTCTGTCAAAAAGTACAATCAAGTCTGCTCCACATCAAGTCTACTTATTCATGGAATTTCTGCCCTTTAAATCTTTTTGCATCCTAACGTGTCCCTGATTATCCAACTCTGTGCAATAGCAGAACATTGAACGGTCTAAGGGGTATGAGAACAGCGCTGTGCCTTAAGGAACGGGTCAGGACGAACATTTGTTTTAATTTACTTCGTCTAGGGGTCGTGTGCACCATTGTCTGGGTTAAAATATCGCTATGTATTATGTTTGTAAAATGGCGACTATTTTGGCAACATTTGCACACTTGCAAAACAAAAGCAAAGCGAGAGAATATAGGCTAGGGAAACAAACCAACAGAATTAAATCGAAAAAAATAATGTTTAAATATTCTTACGGTTTTGTAAAACGAGTGCAATGCAGTTTCTCTGAGTTGCACTTTTAACAGCAGAATCGTCTTTTAGTCAAAACGAGTCCGAGTGTGTCGTAATAATCACGAACATTCGATACTTCTAGTCATGATCGGTATTCCAGTGGAGGTCTTGGTGATTCGGTTACAGTACATCCAAAAGCCAGACAGCGTCCACGCTCTCTTTAGACTCATCTGAATCTGAAACGAAACCTGAATAAACCTTTAAACCCGTTTACCGAAGCTCCGCCTAAAATGTTAATCTATTCCAGGAAACATCCATTTTCACTTTTAGTTTAGCAGTTCTCAGAAATCTGAGCTTGCCCAGTGCTAGCTACGACAGTAAAGCCTAAAATTATTTAGCTTCCCTCTGTCAGGTTTCGCTTCCATTGAAGTTTATATCAGTACCTCCCATGATTGGTCATGCATGTCGCTTTACAGAAAAGACCAGGTGATTAAAGTCCATTCACTTTCACAACCTTGAATAGCAGGAATTTACGTTCGTTTCGTTTGTTCAAATAGTTCCCAGACAGACTACCACATTCTAAGAAATGGGGCTATGAACGCATCTAATTTTGCATATTCTAAAGCGTAAATATGACATAAAACTATGTCATTTTTTTTTGTCTGTGGCTAAAAAGAATAGTTCACCCAGATTACAAAATCACATAAGTGTCTTTTACCTGAACTGTACAAGATATGATGACGGCAATTCATGCTTAGGTTTAGTTTCCGATCCACTGTTTCCAAATGCCAATGTTCTAAGAATTCTGGCGGCAGTCCCATTGAAATCATAGGACCGAATCATCCGGACATATCTAAAACGTACAGAGAAGTTTAAGAGATGAGAGTGATCACTTGAGATGATTTGAACCCCGGGATTGCGACTAGTTTACACAAACAAAATAACCTGAACCTATAGACCTGATTGGCTGATAGGATGGTCTACAGCCCACCCCCTGCCAAACCTGGGACATTTTCATCTTACAACTCACTCTTTTAACCATACATTTGTATAGGATGCTGTTGTTTTTTTCACAATTTTTTTTAATTGATATTTTACTCTCTTGTTAAGCACATTGAAATGCATTTGATTGTAGGAAATGTTGCTATTTTAACCATGGAGGATTTTATTTGATCCCAGCCAAACAATCATGACTTGTCAAAATGAACCTTGTAAAATGAACCTTGTGACATCATGCAGTTGACCTTTCATACCATAAACTGTAAATAGTGGTCTCACTCCTGTCCTAGTGATGGGCTAATCGCTACTGGGATGTTGGTTTAGACTTGGTTGGTGTTCATCTGCAAAAGGAACCTCAATTTTGATTTCATGTGGTAACAACAAAATATGAAAATGTCAAGGGGGTGAATACATTTGAGATTGAGGGAGTTAGGTGAATAGCCCTGGTGTAGGGTTTAGGTTGTAGGGTGAATAGCCCTGGTGTAGGGTTTAGGTTGTAGGGTGAATAGCCCTGGTGTAGGGTTTAGGTTGTAGGGTGAATAGCCCTGGTGTAGGGTTTAGGTTGTAGGGTGAATAGCCCTGGTGTAGGGTTTAGGTTGTAGGGTGAATAGCCCTGGTGTAGGGTTTAGGTTGTAGGGTGAATAGCCCTGGTGTAGGGTTTAGGTTGTAGGGTGAATAGCCCTGGTGTAGGGTTTAGGTTGTAGGGTGAATAGCCCTGGTGTAGGGTTTAGGTTGTAGGGTGAATAGCCCTGGTGTAGGGTTTAGGTTGTAGGGTGAATAGCCCTGGTGTAGGGTTTAGGTTGTAGGGCGAATAGCCCTGGTGTAGGGTTTAGGTTGTAGGGTGAATAGCCCTGGTGTAGGGTTTAGGTTGTAGGGTGAATAGCCCTGGTGTAGGGTTTAGGTTGTAGGGTGAATAGCCCTGGTGTAGGGTTTAGGTTGTAGGGTGAATAGCCCTGGTGTAGGGTTTAGGTTGTAGGGTGAATAGCCCTGGTGTAGGGTTTAGGTTGTAGGGTGAATAGCCCTGGTGTAGGGTTTAGGTTGTCGGGGTGAATAGCCCTGGTGTAGGGTTTAGGTTGTAGGGCCAATAGCCCTGGTGTAGGGTTTAGGTTGTAGGGCCAATAGCCCTGGTGTAGGGTTTAGGTTGTAGGGTGAATAGCCCTGGTGTAGGGTTTAGGTTGTAGGGCCAATAGCCCTGGTGTAGGGTTTAGGTTGTAGGGCCAATAGCCCTGGTGTAGGGTTTAGGTTGTAGGGTGAATAGCCCTGGTTTAGGGTTTACAGTAACACCAGTGTACCCCTATATTGGCAACACTTAGTTGGGCATTACATTGATGCCCTCTGCGTTTCACCATTGCTGACCTTTCACCTTTATCTCCTTGGCCCAGAATTCATAGTGCCGACCGTTCACCTTCACCTCACTGGCTCAGACTTCATACTACTGACCTTTCACCTTCGTATCGCTGCAGAAGGCAGTGTCCATATGATGTCTTCCAGATATTAGTTCATTGTGTTACAGTAGAACACATGATCTTTAGGAATCAAATTATATTACAACAAGATAACATAAAATATTTGTTTTGCAAATTCCAACAGCTTGCGGTTTCATTCTAAATGTACCTCTACTGTGACACGTAAAGCACTGTGATGGAGCCGTTTCAACTCGAAAGTGAAACAATAGTGGGACCAATGAAACAGGAGTGATAGTAAAAGAGTCAGGGTAGAGAGGTCAGCAGGAATAAAATACAATGGTTTGTTGTTTCATCTCTCCCTTCTGTTTTCCGTGAAGACACCAAGTTTAGAGTTTTGGGGAAGAGGGACAGAGAGGTGAAAGGAAAGGAGCGCAGAAATGAGTATTGCATTAGTTACAACCAAAATCAGCAGTAATACTTTTTCTAACATTACATATAGAATATGAACTGTACTGTACATGTTATTATATTCAGCACATTACATTATGTCAGTGTGTTTATGTCAGTGTGTTTACAGAGAATATGAGATGAGGATGTAGATTTCTGCAGGTCATGGCCAGGGTGACATTGCTTTCTTTGCTGGAGGAGTCTCCTGGTTACAAATAGTTACTAAATTGGTTTCTTAAAGGTTATTTTGACATTGAGAAATACATTTCACAAGGAAATGAATCTCACAATCTCCAAAAGTAGAAAACAAACTCCCACATTTCAATAAAAAAAACGACTTGAAATACATTGTACCACATTTCAATGTGCATTAAATGTACATGCAAAGACATCAGAGCATCGGGAATATTCATGTTTGATCAGTATGATCATGGATCAGTGTTACTGGTTGAGTCAGTATGATCATGGATCAGTGTTACTGGTTGAGTCAGTATGATCATGGATCAGTGTTACTGGTTGAGTCAGTATGATCATGGATCAGTGTTACTGGTTGAGTCAGTATGATCACGGATCAGTGTAACTGGTTGAAGCAGTATGATCATGGATCAGTGTTACTGGTTGAATCAGTATGATCATGGATCAGTGTTAATGGTTGAGTCAGTATGATCATGGATCAGTGTTACTGGTTGAATCAGTATGATCATGGATCAGTGTTACTGGTTGAGGGGCCTTATGGCCTGAGGGAAAAAACTGTTTGTGAGTCTGGGGGTGCGTACCCCGATGCCCCGGGTAGTGTCAACGAGACGGCAGCAGTGTGAATAGACCATAGCCTGGGTGGCTTGATGTTTGATGATGTTCCGTACCTTTCTAAGGCATTGTGTATGATAGATTCTTGTATGGAGGGGAGATGACAGCTGACGATGCTCTCCGCAGATGTTCACCACCCTCCGGAGAGACTTGGGGTCTGCAGTGGAGCAGCTGCCGTACCAGGAAGTAATGCAGCCTGAGAGGATGCTTTCAGTGTGCACCTGTAGAAGGTTGGAGAGTTTTTACAGTCATGCCAAACTTCTTGAGTCTCCCTCAGGAAGTATAGTCGTTTTTGGGCAGTTTTCACTCCCAAGTTCACTTGCCTGGACCAAGTGAGGTCATCTTTGATTCGGAGACTCTCTCCACTTCAGCTCCATCGATGTGTGTGGGGGTGCCCCTAACAGATTTCTGATATTAGGTTGCAGATGTCACATCCGAATACTTACATAGTTATTATTTGTAAGTGTATTTTTTGTGCATTTCCACAATTGTGACAATGCAATTATTATAATGTTGTTTTATTTCTCTCTTCCTATTTCTGTGAAGACACCAGGTTTAGTATTTAGGGTTTAGTGTTTAGGGTTTAGTGTTTAGGGTTTAGTGTTTAGGGTTTAGTGTTTAGGCAGAGGAGGAGGGATCTATGGTGGTATCTTTGCAGGCTGTCTGCATTAGTATAACAGCATGTTCTAAACACACACACACACACACACCCTGTCTGCAGTGTTGTTCTTACTGTCTGTACTAAATCATTCAAATATTTACTAGTGCCTGATTACTGTTATTATATAGGGAGGACTTGCGTGCCATTCTGAGGTTGTTTGTTGGTTTTATTAGAATCTCTACAGGTTACAGAAACAGCTGCTCTGGATGGCGACCAAACACAAAAACAGTGGCATTAATACGGTCCTTATTCAAATCAGATGCATTTTTAAACTGGATATCAACATCTTATCAATGTAGGCATAAAATCTTTGTATTTTATATTTAATCTTCTGCCTAATATTGTTTCCATTTCAGACACTATATTTGTTCCCTAGGAAAGAAGGAAATTGTGTCACACTATTGCCAGATAACTGTACTAGGTATAAAAGTATGTAGATAATTACACATCTGAGAAAAGCAAAGGATTTAAACACAATCCTCCCAAACCACTGACCCCAAACATCAGCATGAGCCAACCAGGTTGACGATGGTTCTTGGTGGAGTTGCTGACAGGCAAGAGCTGTGTTTTGGTTTTGGTTATTCATATTCCCAGCATTTAACATTGCATTTAGTCATGTACAGTTGCTGACACCGTTTTATGTTGTCCATGTGCGTAAAAATAAACACGTTAAACATTCCCTCAGCTTCAGCAGGACTCCATTGACAGTTTGACGAAGCGTGAGAGTGTAACATAATATGGCAATGTGTTTTCAAATGTATTCCGAAAACGTACATGTAATTATTTAAAATGAACTAGCAGTAGAATGATCTTGTCTCCTATTTTTTCTGGTGCCTCCTCTTGTTCAACTGGTTTAACAGTGGCTGAGGAGTGGGAGTCGTGCTGGAGAGACAAAGAGAAATAAAACAGGAATACTGACTGCACTTTTTCACAATGTAACACACACCCTCTTCACCTGCCACTAGTTTAAAAACAGGTGTTGGGGCAGTCTGGTGGTGATGCTTCGGTAGGTGTGGGGGTGTTTACAGTGAACACCATAACCCTGTCCCAACACGATCGCGTTGTCCCTACTGTACCAGCTAGACATTTTCATTCCCTGTCTGTCACAATGAAAACATCCTATGTTCAATATTGACCGTCCATTGTGCAGCCAACAGAGAAAACAGAGATCGGCAACAGTGATAAGATCAGGTCACTCACTCGCTCGACATACTCACACACAAACTTTATTACCGTCAGCTACACCACTATGTTAGCCAGCTACCATTAGAACGGGATACTTTCAGCAGTTACCTTCCTGAAAGATTGCCCATCAGACAACAGGCGTAGGTAGTTGTTGGATTACAGACCAAAAAAGTTAAAAAGGAAAGTTTAGAGTCCCTTCTGTTCCTCACTGAAAACCTTCCTTTTTGGAAAGGAAAGAAAAATAGGTACAGTGGTCTCTTAATTTGTTTCAGAGCGGTATATTCTAGTTAGCTGCAGAAAGATATCTCCAGATTAATTTATTGACAATATTATTGGTGATTTCTCTTTGTTTTGAGTAATTGTGTTATTGAGAAAATGAGCAGGAAGAGGGAATATTATATCATTCATTGTGAAGTTCGGATGTAGCCCAAAAACCACCCAGGGGGGAGGTTATTTTATGTTATTTTATTTTCAAATGAATGGAACATTTTATTTGAATCTACATCATCCATGGTTTAGGCAAAGCAGTTTTACTGCCAGGATTGGTTAATTCACATTGTAGGTTTAAATATATATATATACATCCATGGCCGTAAGTACAGTTGATCATTTGATTTTACTGGTTGACAGTTTGGAAAATAAGTGCCTGCTTGTTGTTCCAGAACTCCCAAAACTCAGGCTTTTCAAAAGATAAAAATATAAAATAAAGGGATTTACTACCATGAATAGTAATGATACAGAAAATACTGTGAACATCCATTGTATGCATTTAATGCTAATAATACAGAATTGCACTTTGCTACACCTTATTTAAAGCAATAGAGGAAACCATAGAAGTGGATGTGCCCATTACATATTTTTTTGTTGTTGAAAAAATAAACACCTAAAACATTGAATCCAACTGTTCTTCTATTAGGAAGCTAGCTAACATGATTAAATAATGGATGCATCTGAACTTTCTCAAACTCAACCGCAATAAATCTGAAATCCTCATCATCGGCCCAAGCTCCCTCACCCACTCCACCCAGACCTTCTCACTCAAAATCGATCGTTCCATCGTCGCCCCCTCCTCCCAGGTCCACAACTTTGGAATCATCCTTGACCCCACCCTCTCGTTCCTACCTCACATCAACCAAGTTACTAAAACGGCCTTCTTCCACCTCAGGAATGTTGCCCACATACAGTACTCCCTGTCTTCTACTGCTGCCGAAACACTCATCCATGCCCCCATAACTTCCAGACTAAACACTCATCCATTACCCCAAAACTTCCAAAATAAACACTTATCCATGCCCCCAAAACTTCCAGACTAAACACTCATCCATGCCCCCAAAACCTCCAGACTAAACACTCATCCATGCCCCCAAAACCTCCAGACTAAATACTCATCCATGCCCCCATAACTTCCAGACTAAACACTCATCCATGCCCCCATAACTTCCAGACTAAACACTCATCCATGCCCTCATAACCTCCAGACTAAACACTCATCCATGCCCCCAAAACCTCCAGACTAAATACTCATCCATGCCCCCATAACTTCCAGACTAAACACTCATCCATGCCCCCATAACTTCCAGACTAAACACTCATCCATGCCCCCATAACCTCCAGACTAAACACTCATCCATGCCCTCATAACCTCCAGACTAAACACTCCTGGAACGCCCCCATAACCTCCAGACTAAACACTCCTGGAACGCCCCCATAACCTCCAGACTAACACACTCCTGGAACGCCCTCATAACCTCCAGACTAAACACTCCTGGAACGCCCTCATAACCTCCAGACTAAACACTCCTGGAACGCCCTCATAACCTCCAGACTAAACACTCCTGGAACGCCCCCATAACTTCCAGACTAAACACTCCTGGAACGCCCTCATAACCTCCAGACTAAACACTCCTGGAACGCCCCCATAACCTCCAGACTAAACACTCCTGGAACGCCCCCATAACTTCCAGACTAAACACTCCTGGAACGCCCCCATAACTTCCAGACTAAACACTCCTGGAACGCCCCCATAACTTCCAGACTAAACACTCCTGGAACGCCCCCATAACCTCCAGACTAAACACTCCTGGAACGCCCTCATAACCTCCAGACTAAACACTCCTGGAACGCCCTCATAACCTCCAGACTAAACACTCCTGGAACGCCCTCATAACCTCCAGACTAAACACTCCTGGAACGCCCTCATAACCTCCAGACTAAACACTCCTGGAACGCCCTCCCAGCCACGTCCGCCAGGCAAACACCCTGCCGTCCTTCTAACAGGTCCTCAAAACCCACCTCTTCAAACTTGCATTCGGCAGTTAACCTCCTTCCCTTCTCTTGATTCCCCTAGTTTTTAACCACCTATTTCTTGTTTATTTTCCCTTTTATTTGTACCTATTAAAGTGATTTTCCTGTGTATGCTTCCCTGGGAAGCACTGAGTGCCTTGAACAGCGCAATACAAGTTCAAATTATTATTATTATTATCTGAGTGGGTGTTTTAATTAACTGTATATTTCAGTAATGTAGTGGAATGTCTAATCTCAAGTACTGTATTTCTTCAAAACTGTTCAATTCTACTACCCCTCAAAGCTGAATGTTGAGGGATTCTGGACTTTTATCGCTGTTTTCTATGTAACTATAACTTAAAAATACACATCTGCTGGATAAATCATCATTTCTCTCTCCTTCCCTCCTTTCTTAAAAACCAATTATGTCAAGTTAGGTGACTTTCCCAGTTCCTAAACCTTTGATATAAGGTTCATAGTTACCTCAGAATAAATACATAAGACTAGAAATCTAGCAGTGGCAGTTGGTCACTTGGGCTCAGAGCTCTATTGTGGTTTCAGTTTTGCAAAGTTCGAGTAATAACATTTTCACCCTGTCGCTCAAAAACCACCATTTATCATCACTTCATCTGCTTTATAGAAGCACTTTCACTCTTACCTCTCTTTATCTCTGACTCTCCCAATTCTCTCTCTTTGTCTCTCTCCTCTCTAACTCTTTCTCTCTTTAATCCTTCTATCCCTATCTCTCCCCTTTATTTCTTTTTCCTTCCAGTCAATCTCTCTCTCTCTCTCTCTCTCTGTCACGTTGTCTCTCCCTTTTATCTCTTGCGGTTGTTTTCTGACCCATTTTATGGTGTTTCCTTGCAATCACATGACTCATGTACAGATAATAGCTGCTTCTGTGTCAGTTCCAGCTCATGGTGAAGTTATTTTCACAGAGTGTATAAAGCCAGATCAGATTTTGTTCAGTTTGTCGTTGCGTGCATAAATTATACCTTAACGCTGTAGCTGTTGGATCTCAACAACGTTCTAAAGTGTCTAGGACATGGGGGAACATGTGGGTGAAGATGTCTTCTAGGAAAGACTGAGAATACTTTTAATAGTCCCTCCCTGACATCCCTCTTTCAGTTTTACGCTGTAGTTCTTAGAAGTCAGGTGATCTGTCATCATTCCTAACGTGTGTATGTGTGTGCGCAAGCGTGCATTTGTGTGTGTGCGCATGTGTGTGAGTTCAATGACCACATTACAACTACCACTATGATTGTTGAAAGGCAACAGCTGTTTGTATTTGTTCAACATGTTTAGTTTAGTTGTGTCATGATGACAGCAGGCATTTAGATCTGCAATGTCTGACCAGGAACCAAATCATTTTACTGTTAGGAAATAGAAAAATGGGAATTAACAGGATTTCATAAAAACAGGTTTTCATGAAAGATATTAATAAAGTACTACTTACACACACACACACACACACAGACACACACACTCGGTGACTTTTCTAGTAAATACATCTGATTCTGGGATAAGGAGAGGAAGCTTTCAGTTTGGTTTAGAGTGCCTAGATTGTCCACCTCACAACTTACAGGACGTGAAGCCTCTGCTGCTAATATCTTGGTGCCAGATACCACAGGACACTTTCAGGGGTCTTGGTGCCAGATACCACAGGACCCCTTCAGGGGTCTTGGTGCCAGATACCACAGGACGCTTTCAGGGGTCTTGGTGCCAGATACCACAGGACCCCTTCATGGGTCTTGGTGCCAGATACCACAGAACACCTTCAGGGGTCTTGTAGAGTCCATGCTATGGTGTCACATGGAGGACCAATAGCATCTTATGTAGGTGGTCATAATGTTTTGGCTCATTGCTGTATACATTTGTTACATTTAAAAACTCTAGTAACACACCCAGGGTCCTAACAATGGTCATCCCCATAACCGCTGTTGGAACTAGATTTTTACCATTTTGACTTGAATGTTTTACAAGTACTGAAAAATGCAATGAAATGTGCTCTGAACTTCATGACTAAACTCTATTTCCAAAAAAGTTGGGAAGCTGTGTAAAATGCAAATAAAACAAGAATGCAATGATGTGCAAATCAATTAATCCCTTTATTTAATTGAAAATAGTTGAACCAGAGATATTTTATTGTTTTTGGAAATGTACGATGATTTAAAAGTTGATGCCAACACTTTTGAAACAAGTTGGGACAGGGGCATGTTTATTATTGTGTTGCTTCTCCTCTTAACCACACTCTGTATGCATTTGGGAACTGAAAATACCAATTGCTGTAGTTTTGAAAGTGAAATGTTTTCCCAGGCTTGCTTGATATACTGTAGGATTGCAGCTGCTAAACAGTTCAGGGTCTCCTTTGTCATGTTTTTCATTTCACAGTGCGCCAAATGTTTTCATTAGGGGGCAGGTCTGTTTAGCACCCAGACTCTTTTAATACAGAGCCATGCCCTTGTGATATGTGCAGAATGTGGTTTGACATTGTCTTGCTGGAATAAACAAGGCCTTCCCTGAAAAAGATGTTGTCTGGGTGGCAGCATATGTCAAATGTATTTATTGATTGATATGTTGCTCCAAAACCTGTATATTTTGTTCAGCATTAATGGTGCCTTCACAGATGTGCATGTCACTCATGCCATATGCACCAATGCACCCCCATACCATCACAGATATTTGCTTTTCAACTGTGCGCTGCTAACAAGTCGGATGGTCCCTTTACTTTTTAGCCTGGGGGATGTGGCGTCCAAAAATAATTGCACATTTTATTTTGTCAGACCACTGGAAAGTTTTTCACTTCGCCTCAGTCCATCTTAAATGAGCTCAGGCCCAGAGAAGGTGGCAGTGTTTCTGGATCTTGTTTATCTCTTGTTTCTTCTATGCATGGTATAGTTTTTACTGCATTTGTGGATGCAGCAACAAACTGCAGCGACCCAACTTTTTGGGAAATGGGATGGTAGGTTATGCCTCCCTAAATAATAGAAAGCAGCTTCAGCCTACACCGCTTCTTGTTCTAGACTAAATTAATATAGCTGCCGCTTCAGTAATTTACATGCTGTTTCCCTGGTGCATTTCTTACAGGTGTTTTGAATGAACATCATGAAAATACTGTATGTAATAGACAAAATATAAACTTTTGTCACAAATCAAAGTAACTGCTTTTGTCACAAATCAAAGTACACGTTACCATGCCAATGATGTGAATGTCTGGCTCTGGAAAACTTGACTGTTCAGCTGAAAACAGTCGTCAACATTCACAATAAATTAGAATGTGATTGTTTGTTGCGGATGTTTTATGTTATTCATTTTATTGCTACACATTTTTTGTATCCTCTTTGTGTTTGTGTTTTTCTCTGTTTGGCTATTAGAATATGTTTTGGTGGAACCGTGACCATGCCAACAGCTAGGTGTTCACATCGGCTACTGATTTAGTCTGTTGTCCACATGTCTTTTATTGGTTAGTGTCTATACAGGTCTCTTTGTTTTCACACCAACAGGCTCAGGAACAGTTTATTTGCAGTAACTGTAACCCTGCTGAACTCTGTGACCCATCACTAACCACACCCATCCGCCCACCGCTTATTACCGCCTTTCAGGGACATTGTTGCACTGCTCCCTTTGTACTACTCGGACACTGCCTTGCAAAGTCTGATAATGGTCGTTTTCAGTTGTTACAGGTACGTGTCTACCTCAGGAACTTCACTGCTGCTATCCCTGCATCCTGGTTGCACATGCTTCCCTACTCCTTCAATTTGCCTTGATTACACATTTAAAATTGCCATCTGTACCCGCACAACTATTTATTCCACTTGTAACATAAACTATACATAATACTATTATCCCACTTGTAACATACACTATACATAATACTATTATCCCACTTGTAACATACACTATACTTAATACTATTATCCCACTTGTAACATACACTATACTTAATACTATTATCCCACTTGTAACATACACTATACTTAATACTATTATCCCACTTGTAACATACACTATACTTAATACTATTATCCCACTTGTAACATTCACTATACTTAATACTATAATCCCACTTGTAACATACACTATACTTAATACTATTATCCCACTTGTAACATACACTATACTTAATAGTTTAACATTTTCTGCCCTCCTCTATTTGCCTTCATTGCACATCTATACATTCCACTTATACATATATTTAATACGTAGACATCTTTGTCCCCTTCTATTTGCACTTCTGGTTAAATGTTATCTGCATTTGCCTCTGTCAACAGTCAGACAGAGCATGGGTGCCATTTGCAAATGTACTGATCCAGAAGTGTACTGGTGCTCTTGGAGGCCCGGTTTCACAGATAATTGGCATGTAAACAATTGCTATTTATAGCAGAGCTTGTTTAATTCTGCTTCAATCAAACTTGTTTTACAGCTATATTTGAACGTGGGCTGGCCTGTAAAGGCCTGTACAGACCCAAATAGACCTGAGTAGGCCTGTACAGACCCAAATAGACCTGAATAGGCCTGTACAGACCCAAATAGACCTGAATAGGCCTGTACAGACTCAAATAGACCTGAGTAGGCCTGTACAGACTCAAATAGACCTGGGTAGGCCTGTACAGACCGATATAGACCTGAGTAGGCCTGTACAGACCCATATAGACCTGAGTAGGCCTGTACAGACCCATATAGACCTGAGTAGGCCTGTACAGACCCAAATAGACCTGAGTAGGCCTGTACAGACCGATATAGACCTGAGTAGGCCTGTACAGACCCATATAGACCTGAGTAGGCCTGTACAGACCCATATAGACCTGAGTAGGCCTGTACAGACCCATATAGACCTGAGTAGGCCTGTACAGACCCAAATAGACCTGAGTAGACCTGTACAGACCCAAATAGACTGAGTAGGCCTGTACAGACCCAAATAGACCTGAATAGGCCTGTATAGACCCATATAGACCTGTATAGACTCTACTGACCTTTATAGACCTGTATCGCCCTCTATAGAATGTATAGACATGTATCAACCTCTATAGACTGTATAGACGTGTGTAGGCTTGTATAGATCTGTATAGACCTGTATCGCCCTTTATAGAATGTATAGACCTCTTTAGACCTGTATAGACCTGTATAGAAAGGGCAGACCCCCCAGTGAATCTCAATGTAACTCCTATCCACAATGCATTTGCTGTGAGTGCCCTCCACAGTCATGTGTTGTGTTGCTGATGAAACTACACGGTCATCTTCCACAAATACATCATCTTCGGGCACTGGCGTGATGTGGCGGTGCCAGGCTGAGGTGTAAGATGTCCTTACGCCCCTCTCCCTCGGCAACTTACGGAGCGGTACATACGCATGTGATCCTGCCGTAGATGTAGTGGCTTCTGATTGTGATAACAGAACAGAAACACGCAATGTCAAATACAACTACAGCTTTTTTTTTATGATAGAAGCCAAGGACAGACGCACAACCTTGTTCATAGATGACAGGTCATTTCATGCACATCGGCCTATCCTCTCTCGTGACGTTACTGAGCACCAACTCCAAATTAACGCAGTGCCTTATGGGAGCCCCTTGTCCTAGCGGAGGATGCGTCGTAAGGGCCACTGGAACACGCAGGTGAAGAGCTGAGGGTGTATTGGAGGTCGTAGGGGAGCGTTTGGAATTTATCACTCCTCTACTGAGTGTTTGTCATGGAGCTTCAGCCCCCTCCACTGGTCGCTGGTGGTCATAGCATTCTGTCTTTTAATTAGCGAACTGACTGCAGATCCATATTTCTCACTGAATGGGTAAACATTTGTTTTTACACAAGGGTACAAAATAAATATTGCAGAATTAATAACGTACAATGTCATACATAAAACACAAAGACGCAACACAAAGAGGTAAGAACTACATATTTCTGAGTCTGACGAAGGTAGCCATAGTGTATAATGCTGAGTGGATGGCAATATTATTTATTCGGCACGCTCTGACCAATCAAAATTAAGACTTTGCTAAAGATAGGACAATTCAGACAAGTGTCTTCAACATTGAAAATATGCTGTTCTTCAAATGTGTACAGAAAACAACCACCAATAGGCCTCCCATTCTCAAAAGCTCCCTCATTTAGGCCTAGCTTATAGAAATACCATCGTTGTGGTTCGACGACGTTGTTAAAAAATATTACGTCATGAAAGTTAACGAAAAATGACTGATGACGCTACTTAGCCGCACAACCTAGGGGACAAATCATTTTTTAGCAACTTTGTTGATATCGAGCAACACATTAAACGCCTGTGTTTGAGAATCAATTTCCCTAATCTGTGGATGCAGAATACATCTAGCCATATGGGTCGCGGCAGGAGTCATTCATCCAAGTCCTTTGCCGGACTTGGTTGCAGAGTTTGTGGGGAGTTGCACGCGCTGTTCTTTCAGTTTGTCTGTTGCTAAGCCGTGTGGTATCAGAAACGGAAATAGATCAACCACCGAAGATTTGTATGTGTTGCTTTCAGCTGTGTCTTTATGGGCAACAAGCACAAGGACATGTTCAGTATATCCGAGAGGGGCGTTCTTGCTGTTTTTTCTGTAGACTATATTTCGGGAGGAATATTTTGCCTAATGCATGGTATTTGCATTTTTTGCGTTTTATTTTGGAACAGCTGAAATTGAACGGACAAAAGAAAATACACCTGTAGCTTTTTTAAACAAACATTACAAAAATAAGCCTCCGTCTATATGTCCTAATAATGAGACAATTAGGACGAAATTCATGAATAACAGTAGGCCGTTTTGAGAATCCCAAATTCCACCTGAAGATGTTTGGAGTTTGTTGACAGTTTTATACAGTGGTTTTATTAACTCATGATAAACTGCATGCTAGGGTGGGTTTAGAATAAGGTTCAATGTAAGGGTTACATTTAGGGTTGGGATAGAGTTTAAGGTTAGATTAAATGTTATTAAATAGTTAAAATGTTGCCTATAGTCATTAGATAATCTACAGAAACTATTTTGGGACCCTCAAAATAAAGTGTTTCCTAGTTTTATTTCTAGCTTTGATGTGTTTAATATTGAGTAACAAACATCATACAGCATACAGGCCACCAATCTCAAATAGTCTCATCAAAAAGTCAGTGAAATTTAACAAAACATGCTTTAACCTTGAACACATTTATGCAATTAAAACAGAAATGCAGTTTCCTGGTGTGGAAAATGTTAGTATCCCCCTGCTTTTATCATTATGTGAAATGGGAGCAGGAGCAAGTTATTAGAAAAACATTAGGTTCCAGCCGTCCATGCAGATTAGAAACTTGGTCTTGAGGTTTCGATAAACCTTCCTCTCAGGCCAACGCAGGGACTCCATTTCTGGGATTTTTCTTCATGTACCTGTAGGCCTATATGTAAAGTGCTGTTGCTCACCAATGATGACATTCTGTTCATTTAATTCTCCCAATACAAATGTACTCGCGTGGCATAGAGCCCATTTGTACTTTTATTCAGTTTCCCCGAAAAACTAGGAGTCGGAAAGAAATGGGTTACGTTTGTAGTGAGCCACTGCACTCATGCAAAAGACGATACAGTCCTTCCCTGGCGGTTTTACACATTTACATCAGGTATAGTCATTATTATGTTATATGTTAAGGGTGGTATTGGAGTTGGCCAGGAGGGGGCGGTGGCGCACCATGTTTGTGGGCTGTAGCACTGTTAAAAGCAGAGAACAACGCGCCGTGGGGGTGTGCTTGTGGGTGCTTGTGTGTTTATTGCTGGCTACAGTGATGAGTCCTAATTAAGCGAGACCTTTCTGAAGTTCCCGTTGTGTATGAGTTTCACTTTGTAATCTACGATACAACAATTACGTAGACCGACCATGGTTGTTAAAGTGTCTCTCTCCATCTGTCTACCTCAACAATAGCATATGTTGGCCAGCAGAGCCTGATATTAGACATGTAGCCTACATGTCCGCCTCGGGAAAATCATTGCTACGGTCCCTGTATTTCAGTTCAACATTTCAGTTGCACGTGCCACCTTGCGCCTTCAGTTTGCCTTCATTGCGCATTCAGAATTGCCATTTGTACTTCCATTTGCACTTCTGATTAGATGCTAATTGCATTTTGTTGTACTGTACTTGTACTTGTTCAATGACAATAAAGTTTAATCTAATCAAATTTTACATGTAAGTAGTTTGTGCTAATTTAAAAACAACTGTCTTTCTTCTTACAATCCCGTTTCCCAAAAAGTTGGGACAGTGTAAAATGCAAATAAAAATAGAACGCAATGATAAAATGTATAATTTAATTGCTGTATTTAAATGAAAATAGTACAAAGACAACATATTAAATGTTATTGTTTTTGGAAAAATACACACCCGTTTTTTTGATGGAAGCAACACGTTTCCAAAAAGTTAGAACGGGGGCATGTTTATTACTGTGTTGCATCTCCTCTTCTTTTAACAGCACTCTGTGTAAGCACTTGGGAACTAAGGCGAACAACTGCAGTAGAAAGTTTTCTCATTCTTGCTTGATGAAGTATTTCCTCTGCTCAAATGTTTGGGGTCTCCTTTGTCGTATTTTTGTGCCAAAATGTGCCAAATGTTTTTAACGGGGGACATGCAGACAGGCCAGTTTATTGCCCGGACTCTTTTACTACAGAGCCATGCTGTTCTAATATGTGCAGAATGTGGTTTGGCAATGTCTTGCTGATATATATAATAAATAAATAAGCAAGGCCTTCCCTGAAAAAACATCTTGTCTGGAAGGCAGCATATGTTGCTCCAAAACCTGTATATATTGTGTAGCATCAATGTGCACTAATGCACCCCGATACATCACGGATGCTGGCTTTTGATCTGTGCGCTGATAACCAGCCGGATGGTCCATTTCCTTTTTAACCCAAAAGACCAAAAGAAAATAATGTCCAATTTTTATTTGTCCGACCACAGGACAGCTTTCCACTTCGCCTCAGTCTTCTTAAATGAGCTCGGGCCCAGAGAAGGCGACAGTGGCTCTGGATCTTGTTTATATGGTTTCTTCTTTGCATGGTAGAGTTTTAACTTGCATAAGTGGATGCAGTGATGTACTGTGTTCACAGACAATGGTTTTTGGAAGGGTTCCTGAGCCCATGCAGTTCCACTACAGAACTGTGTGTATTTTAAAGCAATCCCTCCACCTGACGGGCCAAAAGTCACGGCAATCCAATATTGGTTTTCGTCCTTGTCCTTTGCATACAGACAATCTTGTATCTGAATCTGAATCTTTTAATTATATTATGTATTGCATATGATGAGATGCCCAAACCCTCTGCAATTTTCCATAGAGAAATGTTATTCTTAAATTGCTGCACTATTTGCCCTTGCATGTAATGAATACACTTAGAGCTGGGTTATGGATTCACGCGCAGAGCGCGGTGGTGGTTTTATTCAGTGCCACCAAGGACAAGGCCTGAGGGCAGGCGGGGGTCATACACGGGTGTTCTAGAACAGACAGGCCGTAAAACAGAAGGGCTTGGCAGGAGTAGATCTCAGGGCAGGCAGGAGGTCATAAACGGGTGTTCTAGAACAGACAGGCCGTAAAACAGAAGGGCTTGGCAGGAGTAGATCTCAGGGCAGGCAGGAGGTCATACACGGGTGTTCTAGAACAGACAGGCCGTAAAACAGAAGGGCTTGGCAGGAGTAGATCTCAGGGCAGGCAGGAGGTCATAAACGGAATCCAGGCAGCAGTACAAGAGGGCTAATCTGAAATCACAAACTAACAAAATACGAAGCGGAAACTGGTCAAACACAGGTAAGCAGAGAAGATTATAATGCTTTGAAGATAATGTCACAAAATGCCAACTGTTTTGACCAAATGTTTGTTGATGTTAGTGTTTATAAGGGCTTCTCTTGGAATGTATAGCAGTATATTTCCTAGGCTTTTGATAGATACTGTCTCAATTGTGAACATTTTCTTAAACCTCAATTTCTCTCTTCCTTTCTCTCTCTCTCTTTGTCTCACTACCTCCCTCTTTCTTTTCCCACTCTCTAACTCTGTTTTTCCCTCTTTCTCCTTCTCCCTCTCTTCTTTTCCCTAAGGGGAGAGACCATGAACCCACTCCTGCAAAATGTTTTGAGATGAGCACAGGAGATGCATAGCATCAAGGAAAATCCACTTGTTGTTCTCCCATTGACCACCAGGGGGAACCATTAAATAATGATTTTAGTAAAATGTTACTGGTTGTTGTGTGTGCGTGCATGCGTGTGAGAGGGTTCAGTGAAATGGTGTGTGTGTGTCCGTGTGCCTGTTTTATTCAATCTCTCAGCTATCACACACCTCTTCAACCATGCCTGTAAGTCTTTTTAACCACTAACGAATCCAGACGCAATCTCTGCCTTATATCAGTCCATGCAACATGCCCCAAACACAATCTCTGCCTTATATCACTCCATGCAACATGCCCCAGACACAATCTCATTATAATGAATAATGTAATGAAAGGCAGGATATAATTTGTTTATATGTTTGGGAGAAACGTAAATATGCAAAATAACATACTGAACTATATTTAATATTTTTGTACATTTTATTTAGAATTTTCACCCGACCCCAGGTAGTCTGGGGTCCTAGGCGGCTGCCTACTTTGCCTAATGGTAGCGCCGCCTTTGGGTATTTGCTTGGACAACTTAGTTAAAACTACGCAAAGAAAGAGAAAAACGCAAGTCAACCTTCATTCTTTCGACTTATTTGCAAGATATATGTCCAAAGAAAGCTGCAATAACTACCTTGCTAAGTTTTGGCATGTATAATGAAACGACAAAAGTTAGCAAAATGAAAGGATCAAAACAGATACAGCTGTCAGTAACAGTGCATGTCACGAGCGTATGTAAATTAAGTGAAAGGGCAGGTTTTGGACTACAAAATAGTCCTCTCACTGCTACATCAACCATAACCATCCAGAACCCTTGGACTACAACAAAGACCAGAGACACTGCTACATCAACCATAACCATCCAGAACCCTTGGACTACAAATAAAGACCTCCTGAGTCACTGCTACATCAACCATAACCATCCAGAACCCTTGGACTACAAATAAAGACCTCCTGAGTCACTGCTACATCAACCATAACCATCCAGAACCCTTGGACTACAAATAAAGACCTCCTGAGTCACTGCTACATCAACCATAACCATCCAGAACCCTTGGACTACAAATAAAGACCTCCTGAGTCACTGCTACATCAACCATAACCATCCAGAACCCTTGGACTACAAATAAAGACCTCCTGAGTCACTGCTACATCAACCATAACCATCTAGAACCCTTGGACTACAAATAAAGACCTCCTGAGTCACTGCTACATCAACCATAACCATCTAGAACCCTTGGACTACAAATAAAGACCTCCTGAGTCACTGCTACATCAACCATAACCATCTAGAACCCTTGGACTACAAATAAAGACCTCCTGAGTCACTGCTACATCAACCATAACCATCCAGAACCCTTGGACTACAAATAAAGACCTCCTGAGTCACTGCTACATCAACCATAACCATCCAGAACCCTTGGACTACAAATAAAGACCTCCTGAGACACTGCTACATCAACCATAACCAACCAGAACCCTTGGACTACAAATAAAGACCTCCTGAGTCACTGCTACATCAACCATAACCAACCAGAACCCTTGGACTACAAATAAAGACCTCCTGAGTCACTGCTACATCAACCATAACCATCTAGAACCCTTGAACTACAAATAAAGACCTCCTGAGTCACTGCTACATCAACCATAACCATCCAGAACCCTTGGACTACAAATGAAGACCTCCTGAGTCACTGCTACATCAACCATAACCATCTAAAACCCTTGGACTACAAATAAAGACCTCCTGAGACACTGCTACATCAACCATAACCATCCAGAACCCTTGGACTACAAATAAAGACCTCCTGAGTCACTGCTACATCAACCATAACCATCTAGAACCCTTGGACTACAAATAAAGACCTCCTGAGTCACTGCTACATCAACCATAACCATCTAGAACCCTTGGACTACAAATAAAGACCTCCTGAGTCACTGCTACATCAACCATAACCATCCAGAACCCTTGGACTACAAATAAAGACCTCCTGAGTCACTGCTACATCAACCATAACCATCCAGAACCCTTGGACTACAAATAAAGACCTCCTGAGTCACTGCTACATCAACCATAACCATCCAGAACCCTTGGACTACAAATAAAGACCTCCTGAGACACTGCTACATCAACCATAACCAACCAGAACCCTTGGACTACAAATAAAGACCTCCTGAGTCACTGCTACATCAACCATAACCATCTAGAACCCTTGGACTACAAATAAAGACCTCCTGAGTCACTGCTACATCAACCATAACCATCTAAAACCCTTGGACTACAAATAAAGACCTCCTGAGACACTGCTACATCAACCATAACCATCCAGAACCCTTGGACTACAAATAAAGACCTCCTGAGTCACTGCTACATCAACCATAACCATCTAGAACCCTTGGACTACAAATAAAGACCTCCTGAGACACTGCTACATCAACCATAACCAACCAGAACCCTTGGACTACAAATAAAGACCTCCTGAGTCACTGCTACATCAACCATAACCAACCAGAACCCTTGGACTACAAATAAAGACCTCCTGAGTCACTGCTACATCAACCATAACCATCTAGAACACTTGGACTACAAATAAAGACCTCCTGAGACACTGCTACATCAACCATAACCAACCAGAACCCTTGGACTACAAATAAAGACCTCCTGAGTCACTGCTACATCAACCATAACCAACCAGAACCCTTGGACTACAAATAAAGACCTCCTGAGTCACTGCTACATCAACCATAACCATCCAGAACCCTTGGACTACAAATAAAGACCTCCTGAGTCACTGCTACATCAACCATAACCAACCAGAACCCTTGGACTACAAATAAAGACCTCCTGAGTCACTGCTACATCAACCATAACCAACCAGAACCCTTGGACTACAAATAAAGACCTCCTGAGTCACTGCTACATCAACCATAACCATCTAGAACCCTTGGACTACAAATAAAGACCTTCTGAGTCACTGCTACATCAACCCTAACCATCTAAAACCCTTGGCTTTTGAGCGGACGGCCTGGCAGGTCTCGTGTGCCAGGGGGGCAAAACAACTTAACAACAACATCCAACAATTTAGAACTGAGAGAAAGGCCCAACGACACCAGCGGTACCTTCCCCTTCCTGGAGCAAATGTCATATTTGGATACAATGGACAGTTAACCGTCTTCTTCATGGGGGAGTGGATGTGAAGAAAGTTGTTAATATTTAAAAACTCTTAAACTAATTTACATCATCCCATACCTCACACACACACACAGAATGATGATGAGGATTTGAAGAGTGTGTTATGTAAAGGAGGTGAAGTGTTTTTTTAGTGAAAACAGGAACTGAGAGGTGTTATAACTTAATCTGCTGGGGTGTCATATCCTCATTGAGAGGAGGAGTTATGTTCAGCCACCCAATAAGATATACAACTAAATTCTGTACCACACAATACCATAGAAAACTATGCAGACAATACCTAATACAATATTGTAGTAGATAATACTATACAAACAATACCTAATACAATATTGTAGTAGATAATACTATACAAACAATACCAATACAATATTGTAGTATATAATACTATACAAACAATACCTAATACAATATTGTAGTAGATAATACTATACAAACAATACCAATACAATATTGTAGTAGATAATACTATGCAAACAATACCAAAACAATATTATACTTTAGCAGGCTACAGTTAAGTTCGATAATATTTGGACACTGACACAATGTTAATAATTTCATAACATTTAGGAACCATTTTCATACACAGTCCCCTTATTTCAGGGACTAAGATGCAATTGCACATATTAACACAATCTGAAATAAAATGGTCATTTTTAATACTTTGTCGAGAATCCTTTGCAGGTAATGACTGCTTGAAATCTGGAACGCATGGACAACACTCAAAATTTGGTTTCCTCCTTTGTGATGCTTTGCCAGGCCTTTACTGTGGTTGTCTTCAGTTGTTGTTTAGTTTTGTCTTCAGCAAGTGAAATGCATGCTCGATCACATTGAGATCAGGTGACTGACTCGGCCGTTGCAGAATATTCCACTTCATTTACTTAAAAATGTCCTGGGTTGCTTTGGGTGTGTTTTACAGATGATGTGATATGCTTCGGATCATGAACCGTTCAAAGCCTTCTCCATACTTCCCCCCCCCCCATCATTCTGGTACAGGTTTCCTTATATCAACAAGGATTTATAGTGGAGTAGGAGAACTTAGTGGAGAAGGAGAACTGACCCTACTCCCCTAGCACAATAATATAGCAGCGTAAGACCTTGGGGCTGAGACAGGGGGAGTCCGGCGACACTGTGGCCCTATCTGGGGGAGGCCCCTGACTGGGCCCAGCAGGCAGGAAATCAATCCAGCAAAGGCCCAGATGTTTTTTGGCAAAGTCAAATCTGGCCTTTCTATTCTTGAGGCTTATGAATGGTTTGCACTTTGCGGTGAACCCTCTGTATTTGCTTTCATGAAATCTTCTATTTATGGTAGACTTGGATAATGCCTACCTCCTGGAGAGTGTTCAGCACTAGGCTGGATGTTGTGAAGGGGTTTTTCTTTACCTTGGAAAGGAGCTACATAATAAATTGCTGTAATTCCTAAACCCTTCCTGCAATTTGGATGTGAATACCCTCAAGTTAAAGCTGAGAAACTGCACTTTAAACCCATATTCATTACTTAACTGAAACTTGAAAATAATTTGGTAAACAGCCAGAATAACAAATCTTGTGTCAGTGTCCAATTATTTCCGGACCTAACTGTACATGATACTATACTGTAGAATGAAAAACTATACAAACAATACTGAATACAATATTATACTGTAATATATATATATATATATATATATATATATATATATATATATATATATATACAGGTGCTGGTCATAAAATTTGAATATCATCAAAAAGTCGTTTTTATTTCAGTAATTCCATTCAAAAAGTGAAACTTGTATAATGTATACATTCATTCCACACAGACTGATATATTTCAAATGTTTATTTCTTTAAATTTTGATGATTGTAACTGACAACTAATGAAAACCCCAAATTCCATATCTCAGAAAATTTGAATATTGTGAAAAGGTTCAATATTGAAGACACCTGGTGCCACACTCTAATCAGCTAATTAACCAAAAACACCTGCAAAGGCCTTTAAATGGTCTCTCAGTCTAGTTCTGTAGGCAACACAATCATGGGGAAGACTGCTGACTTGACAGCTGTCCAAAAGACGACCATTGACACCTTGCACAAGGAGGGCAAGACACAAAAGGTCATAGCTAAAGAGGCTGGCTGTTCACAGAGCTCTGTGTCCAAGCACATTAATAGAGAGGCAAAGGGAAGGAAAAGATGTGGTAGAAAAAAGTGTACAAGCAATAGGGATAACTGCACCCTGGAGAGGATTGGGAAACAAAACCCATTCAAAAATGTGGGGGAGATTCACAAAGAGTGGACCGCAGCTGGAGTCAGTGCTTCAAGAACCACCACGCACAGACGTATGCAAGACATGAGTTTCAGCTGTCGCATTCCTTGTGTCAAGCCACTCTTGAACAAGACACAGCGTCAGAAGCGTCTCGTCTGGGCTAAAAACAAAAAGGACTGGACTGCTGCTGAGTTATGTTCTCTGATGAAAGTACATTTTGTATTTCCTTTGGAAATCAAGGTCCCAGAGTCTGGAGGAAGAGAGGAGAGGCACAGAATCCACGTTGCTTGAAGTCCAGTGTAAAGTTTCCACAGTCAGTGATGGTTTGTAGTGCCATGTCATCTGCTGGTGTTGGTCCACTGTGTTTTCTGAGGTCCAAGGTCAACGCAGCCGTCTACCAGGAAGTTTTAGAGCACTTCATGCTTCCTGCTGCTGACCAACTTTATGGAGATGCAGATTTCATTTTCCAACAGGACTTGGCACCTGCACACAGTGCTAAAGCTACCAGTACCTGGTTTAAGGACCATGGTATCCCTGTTCTTAATTGGCCAGCAAACTCGCCCGACCTTAACCCTATAGAAAATCTATGGGGTATTGTGAAGAGGAAGATGCGATACGCCAGACCCAACAATGCAGAAGAGCTGAAGGCCGCTATCAGAGCAACTTGGGCTCTCATAACATCTGAGCAGTGCCACAGTATTCGGCCCCCTTGAACTTTTCGACCTTTTGCCACATTTCAGGCTTCAAACATAAAGATATAAAACTGTAATTTTTTGTGAAGAATCAACAACAAGTGGGACACAATCATGAAGTGGAACGAAATGTATTGGATATTTCAAACCTTTTTAACAAATAAAAAACTGAAATATTGGGCGTGCAAAATTATTCAGCCCCCTTAAGTTAATACATTGTAGCGCCACCTTTTGCTGCGATTACAGCTGTAAGTCGCTTGGGGTATGTCTCTATCAGTTTTGCACATCGAGAGACTGAAATCTTTGCCCATTCCTCCTTGCAAAACAGCTCGAGCTCAGTGAGGTTGGATGGAGAGCGTTTGTGAACAGCAGTTTTCAGTTCTTTCCACAGATTCTCGATTGGATTCAGGTCTGGACTTTGACTTGGCCATTCTAAAACCAGGATATGTTTATTTGTGAACCATTCCATTGTAGATTTTGCTTTATGTTTTGGATCATTGTCTTGTTGGAAGACAAATCTCTGTCCCAGTCTCAGGTCTTTTGCAGACTCCATCAGGTTTTCTTCCAGAATGGTCCTGTATTTGGCTCCATCCATCTTCCCATCAATTTTAACCATCTTCCCTGTCCCTGCTGAAGAAAAACAGGCCCAAACCATGATGCTGCCACCACCATGTTTGACAGTGGGGATGGTGTGTTCAGGGTGATGAGCTGTGTTGCTTTTACGCCAAACATAACGTTTTGCATTGTTGCCAAAAAGTTCTATTTGGTTTCATCTGACCAGAGCACCTTCTTCCACATGTTTGGTGTGTCTCCCAGGTGGCTTGTGGCAAACTTTAAACAACACTTTTTATGGATATCTTTAAGAAATGGCTTTCTTCTTGCCACTCTTCCATAAAGGCCAGATTTGTGCCAGATTAGTATACGACTGATTGTTGTCCTATGGACAGAGTCTCCCACCTCAGCTGTAGATCTCTGCAGTTCATCCAGGGATTCAATTTGTGGGATTACTGCCGATGTTTGCTCAGTTGAAAAGTGCCTGTAATATCTGCAGTGCCTTTCACATGCTTTTAGACTGAAACCAAACCCTGTTTGAAATCAAGGCAGTTTACCATAGTGGCTTTGCATAAGAGTGTCTGCTGAATGACTCAAATGTACATGTTGGGAACAGGAATACCAGGTGTAAAAAACAGGTGTTCTAGTCACTTTAAGCCTTTATACTTGATACTGTAGTGACTACAAAGTGCTTGGGTTTGATGTGTGTGTTTGAGAGAGATTGTTAGGGAATGAGAGTGGTATGCAAATATGAAGAGTGAGAAAGCAGAAGGAAGAGGTCACTGTGGTTTCAACAGGTTCATTATCGTGTTTGTAGGAAGAGCGGAAGAGATGGAGAGAATAAAGTGATAAAGAGTGAATTTTTTAAAAAACAAGTAAAGAGGCAGTAAACTCACAAATTACCAAAATTTTCCTGAGAAGGTACAGATCCCAGAGAATTAGACCAACATTCTTAAGTGGCATAGAATGTAATTGAGTTAGAGATGAAGAGAGAGAGACAGAGACTATATATTTCTCTAAACGTTTTGGTAACACTTTACAATAAGGATACAGTAATAATCATTATTAAATGCATTAATTGACATGGATTCATGACATATTAATGCATCTTTAAAGCCTTGATTATGTGTGCATGTGTTAATAAACATATTAACTAATTATTAGTTAACTGTTGGAACACATATCAGAAAACATTAACTAATACATTAAAACATATTGTAAACTAATAGTTAATTAATGCATCTACAAATAATTAACTGTGTGTGGTTGTGTCAATAAACATGTTAAATGAAAAGGTAACTAATAATGCGCATGTTAAAAAACATAAATCAATACATTAATATATTGCAATCCAAATCTTAATTGATGCAAATTATCATTGGTGTGCATGTGTTATTAAACATGAATATATCTAGCTAACTGTTGAATGGCCCAATAACAAACATGAATTCATACATTAATTTAAATGATTTCATGATGACATAATGCCACTACAGATTCATGATTTGGGGTCTTCATCATAGCAAAAACAATTAAATGTTTATTATTGAACATAATTGACAACAGCTATTATTGTTCATGATGGACACAAGAAAAAGCAAGTAAGTAAGCAACAGGTCACTAAGTTACAAGTAAGGTAATGTTCACGAAGGACAAAAACCTGGCTTCTGTGACTGGACAGTATTTAGCAACAAATGACAGTAGTTGGGGGAAAGGTGTTGTTTGTTAAAGGAATTAGGGTTATTCTATATGTTGCCTTCTAAGAAATGACTTCATTTGAACTGATTATGTTCAATAATAAACGTTTAATTGTTTTTGCTATGCTGAAGACCCCAAATAATGAATCTGTAGTTGCATTATGTCATCATGAAATCATTTTAATTAATGTATGAATTCATGTTTGTTATTGGTACAATCAACAGTTAGCTAGATGTATTCATGTTTAATAACACATGCACACCAATGATAATTTGCATCAATTAAGATTTGGATTGCAATATATTAATGTATTGATTTATGTTTTTTAACATGCGCATTATTAGTTACCTTTTCATTTAACATGTTTATTGACACAACCACACACAGTTAATTATTTGTAGATGCATTAATTAACTATTAGTTTACAATATGTTTTAATGTATTAGTTAATGTTCTCTGATATGTGTTCCAACAGTTAACTAAGAATTAGTTAATATGTTTATTAACACATACACACATAATCAAGGCTTTAAAGATGCATTAATAGGTCATGAATACATGTCAATTAATGCATTTAATAATGATTAGTACTGTATCCTTATTGTAAAGTGTTACCAACGTTTTGAACAACAATGTTCATGGTGGCTATTTGTTCTTGGGCCTCAGAAATCATGTAGGTCAGCTGGTATCTCTCAAATCTACAAATAGAAGAAAAACAGTATTTTATAGAATATGAATTCAAGTCTCAAGTTCATGTAACTGTCCTGTCCGGTCCTGGATGGGCTAATTCATACAGATTTAGAGTCCAGACAAATGTGGTCAGTATAATAGTCAGTTAAGTTAACCGTAAGTAACCTATTTTAATTTCTGAAAGTTCAGACAATTGATGCGACAGGGAAATGGCTCAGGTTTGTCTGGACTCTCAGATTCCAAACATGGTCAAGTACAGTGTCATGACTGTCATTACAGATCATTGTTCTTTCACATCCTCTCCCTCGTCCACTTCATGTCATTCTTCCTGTTTAGAGAAATGTACAGTCAATAAGAATGTCGAGACAAAGTAATTGGAATAATTACGACATATCTGTATTTTCTATACACTTCAGCATAATCTCTAGATCTTAATGTGTAGTTTATTATGTAGTGTAAACTTAAAAAAAAAGTATAGGGGAAAGGGTTATTGATTCATTAATACCTATTTATTATCTCTGACTGGTGTGCCGTTGGCATTCAGGCTACTTAATGCCTCTGTATGACTTCATTTATATACCAAATAGGAGTTTGAGTAATAATTTATTTTTATCTGAGGAATCTGGGGTTTGATCATTATGTTGTGTGAGTTTTGAGAAATGTGTTTATAGTTTTGTGACAATGTAGAACACATTCTACAAAGTGTTAAGAGTTGAAAAACTGTAATGTGAGTGTCATTTTTTTTTGTGTATGTATTTTACTGTTGTAATACATGGCTAAGTAGAAAATGGAGAAAGACAGAGAGAATGAGAAACATAGAAGCAGAAAGAAAGAGACTGAGAAAATGAGAGAGAAACAGAGAGAGTGAAGAGAAAAACAGTGTAGAGAGAATGAAAGAAACCAAGAGAGGGAAGAGAGAAGAGAAGAGAGAGTCATGACAGGGAGAGAGAAGAGAAGGACGAAGAGAGAGGTGAGAGAAAAGGAGAGTAGACAGAAGAAAGAGTGGAGAGAAAAACAGAATGAAGAAAGAAGGTAAAGAAAAAGGTGAAAAGGAGAGTATAGAAGATGACGAGAACAATGAGATAATGTAGAAGGGAGTTACATAAAGATCTGTTAATACAGAGAACAATGAGATAATGTAGAAGGAGTTACATAAAGATCTGTTAATACAGGGAACAATGAGGCAGATGTAGAGGGAGTAACATAAAGATCTGTTAATACAGGGAGCAATGAGATAATGTAGAAGAAGTTACATAAATATCTGTTAATACAGAGAACAATGAGGTAATGTAGAGGGAGTTACATAAATATCTGTTAATACAGAGAACAAGAGGTAATGTAGAAGGGAGTTACATAAAGATCTGTTAACACAGAGAACAATGAGATAATTTAGAAGGGAGTTACATAAAGATCTGTTAATACAGAGTGAGTGTGTGTGTGTGGGTGTATTTGTATGTGTGTGTGTGTGGGTGTATTTGTATGTGTGTGTGTGTGGGTGTATTTGTATGTGTGTGTGTGTGGGTGTATTTGTGTGTTTGTGTTTCTATGTGTGTGTGTGTGTGTGTGTGCACCTTGCATGAGGTATTCTAGTTCGATTATTCCCTGAGAAGTGCATCCTGGTCTACTTTATCTAACACAGACATTGAAGGAGGTCTGCCACAGTGTGTAGAGTGTGTGTGGGTAACCAACGTGTCTGTGGGTGTACCAGACATCCAAAGTAACCAATGGCAAGTCCGGTAAAGTCAGGACAGGTCCCAGTCCTTTTTTGTCAAACAGTCTGTTTCAGGCCTGGAGTTGAGGTTAAGGGAAGGTATACATTCAGGGGTTAGGTTAAGGGAAGGTATACATTCAGGGGTTAGGTTAAGGGAAGGGATACATTCAGGGGTTAGGTTAAGGGAAGGGATACATTCAGGGGTTAGGTTAAGGGAAGGGATACATTCAGGGGTTAGGTTAAGTTTTTTTGGGGGGGGTTAGGTTAGGGTTACGGGTCACAATGGAATGTCAGTGTGTGTGTGTGTGTGTGTGTCCAGGTAGTTGTAGATGTGTGTGCGTCAGAGTTTGAATGAGGTGTTATACGAGAATAGACAGAGGGATCGAGAGAGTGAGAGAAGAGTGAGAGAAGAGTGAGAGAAGAGGGAGAGAAGAGGGAGAGAAGAGGGAGAGAATAGGGAGAGAAGTGTGGAGTGAGAGGGTGAGACGTATTAATAAGATAAAATGTTCTGTAATTCTTTAGTATTTTGTGTCTGTTGGTTTAATATGTCTATTTGTTCATGTTTTATTGTTTTGCTTGCTGTATCATTGTAAACAAATGTTTCCCATGCCAAAAAATTCCATTTGAATTGAATTGAGAGACTGAAACGGAGGCAGAGGGCAGAGAGAGAGAGAGCGAGAAAGATCAAGCGAGAGACAAAAAGTTAGAGGGAGACAGAGACAGAAAGAGAAGAGTAAGAAAGGTTTCCTGAGTGAAGTGATTCATTCTCTGTGGCAGACCATCAAGAGAAAATAAGACATTCCTTTCCTCTCGCCTTGTCTCCCCTTATTCCATCCTTCAATGGCTTTGTCCACCACAATTAACAGTTTTGGCTGAAATCTTTCTTGGTCTACCTGACTTTGGCTTGGTATCAAGAGATCCCCAAATGATCACTATCCTTAAATAAAAGACATATTTTCAAAATAAATGCCACAATTTCACAATTTCTGCTAGGGTATGCAAACTTATGAGCCCCACTGTATATTACTAATATCACCTGCTTATTGGCTATAAAATACCTTTATGATTGGCTGTCAAATGGCTCTGATTAAAACTGCACAGGTTTGGAAAAATAAATGGAGAGAGTTTCTCACTTAGACAATTGGGTGAAAGCAAGTGTTGAGATGAGCACTGTGTAACACAATCTGATCGTAGCGGCCGAACGACGCAACCAGTTGTTTTCAACCCTTGTTTAAACACTGTGTCTCACAATTGGACGTGTTGTCTTTTTTTTTTTATTGATTTCAGAACCGGCTCCAAAGTTAAAGGTAAGAATTGGTTTCTTTTACCAAACAAGTCATCAGAGCAATGAACTGAAAGCCACCTTCATGTCCCTGTTAGATTATGGTGATGTGATATATGTGCATGCTTCCCCATCAGTACTGAAACCTCTGGACTTAATCACGCAGCTCAGCACTTTAGTACAAGTGTGAACTTTCGTACAGATGATTGTCTTCTATAACCTTTGTGGCCTGGGGCTCCCTGACTTCTAGAAAGGCCTGACATTGCAGACAGGAGGGCTGTCCTGCAGAATCCTTCACCACAAACATGTAAGGTAGAAATAGCAGTTATCAGGACACACTCCAAAGATTTGTTAGTTTTAGAGATACTGAGGGGTTAATAACAACCTTGGCTGCCATACTCACAGAATGCCTTGTGAAATAAACTCTATAAGGCAGTTCAAATGTCTGAAGGCTTTTCTTAGTAAGGGCTTCTTTTCCATGTGTTTCATTGTGTTAATTTTGTATATACCTGTAATGCTTGGCACAGCTGTAAAAGAGACCTTGGTCTAAGCTTGATTTACCTTAAATAAAACATTAAAATTTAAACTTTCTGTCGTTACACCTATGGATAGATTTTAAAACCCGTTTTTCACACTGCCTGTTTCTGTTGTAGTCTGTGATGACGAATTAGAACACTTTGTGTTCTAATTCCCTTTGGTGTGAGTGATTCTATTTTTGGTTGGTTTTTAGGAAACCTAACAGTATGCAGTTTAATTACAAGTGTTGTAGGTGTTGGTAAACACACTTAAATCTTCACAAAACTGCAAAGGGTGCTTACCTGGCAGATGTACAGTATATCATGTGTTAACATGTAATTCCTATTGTTTATTTGTGATTATTTTTAACCATGAAATCAGTGTCACTACAGAGACATTGCTACACCTCCACGTTCCTTTCCAGCAGAAATAAAAGGCCAAGAATAGTGCCTAAAGTCCTCCTGGCTGAGTTGAACATCTAATTGCTGATGATTCCTGCTGTCACTCTGCTTGTCCACCTGGTTGTCCCTGTCCTTGTCCGCCTGGTTGTCCCTGTCCTTGTCCACCTTTTTTATCCCTGTCCTTGTCCGCCTGGTTGTCCCTGTCCTTGTCCGCCTGGTTGTCCCTGTCCTTGTCCACCTTTTTTATCCCTGTCCTTGTCCGCCTGGTTGTCCCTGTCCTTGTCCGCCTGGTTGTCCCTGTCCTTGATTAAATATCTATGGGCAGGGTTCAAATTACTGGGGAGAATGGAGGTTTTGACCCCTCTAATTAAGACTTGGAACCCCCCCCCCCAAAAATAAAACAACAGGTTGAGGGGGTGGAAACATGCCCAGAGAAAAAGTTGACCACCTCGATTGTCATTGTCAATGTATAATTTGCTCTTTGTCTATTGGGTCGCATTTCACTGATCTGAGCGCTTGAGTGGGTAAACAAGGAATGATGGGAAGAACTGCTGAAGCCCATGTGTGTAGAGCTGGTAGAAGCATGTCCACAAAGACTTTGATGGCTGTCTGGTGTGGCTAGCACACCACCACGCAATAGCCCCGCCTTCCCGTGAAAGAGAATGTGAGCTAATGAAGACGGTTGCAACACTTTAACCACCACTCCAGTTAGGCTCTGCTTTCCTACAGTCAGGGAGGATATATGTTGCACACTGAGCATGTCAAGGTGTATAGCACTGAGGCTGGCTCTGGCAAATAGATACCTACTAGGCAACTCCAATACCTAATCACTGTAATAACATATTTGTTTTTCAATCATAAATTGATTATAGTTATTTTAAGTTTTCAGTCTGAAATGGATATGGAAATATCTGGTATATGGCAACTCCCTGCCTACACGGAAATGCTTTTAACTTTGTTGTGTGTAGGGAACTATAGTAGCCTACACCCTTCAGAAGTTGATTGGATGGCAACCTGCTGGAGGACTTAACTGTTCTTTCCTGAGTATCTAGGCTCCCTTCAGTCGCGCTGATAGGCCTTTATCTGGGGCAGGATGACATTTCTTATAATAACACCTGTAGACACACACACATGCGCGCACACACACACAGGTGAGTTACATGTTGAGTTGAGGAGGCGGGGTTTAGTAACGGGGGGAGTGTGTGTGTGTTTATGAGAGTGGCGGCTCTCTCGCGCTCTCAAATACATCGGCGGCAGGCGGCAGTGAGCGGTGGAGAGCGAAAGTGACTCGCGCTGAAGGAAGGAAGGAAGGAAGACAGTAATCTGCAGACGCCGAACGGAGATACGCGCGCTCACACCAAACGGACACTGTGTTGGGCGACGGACAGTTGAGGCTGTATAAGAAACTTATACTTTAGACCAATCCAGACTTGCGCGTGTAAAAATCGACCAAGCGAACGCAAATGGCTGACTCTGGGGCAAACAGCAACAGCGACGGGGAGGACAGCGGACCCCGTGAGCCCATGCGGGGCTTTGCGCGCCAAGGCGCCCTTCGACAGAAGAATGTGCACGAGGTGAAGGACCACAAGTTCATCGCGCGCTTCTTCAAACAGCCCACCTTCTGCAGCCACTGCACGGACTTCATCTGGTGAGACAGAGGGATGGAGGGAGCGGAAAAGAGATACACAGAGAAGGGGGAGTACCACGGGTTGGCTTTGTTCATTAGCCTGATGATGGAAATAAAAATAGAGGAAGGAAAAGAGAGAGAGAGAGAGAGAGAGAGATGTGAAAGTAGAAAGAGATGAAGACAGAGAACAGAGAGAGAGAAAGAGAGAAAAGAGTGAGAGGAGAAAACCGATGCAGAGGGAGGGATTGGCTCGTCTGTGCTGGTAGAGTAGAGAAGCCTGCTAGCCTTATCTGTATTTCCTCCCGCAGCAGCCAGAGCAACATGAGAGAGACAGTAGCATGTCCGCAGCCGCCCAGAAACCTACAGATCACATACGATTCAAATATGTTCATATGAATCACCATGCGTTCTGTAGCAAAAGGCGAATGTTGAGATCAATCAAAACATGTTCTGCTGCTAAAGATGAATCAAATAAGTTGACGAATCACCACATCACCGTATTATTTGTTTAGGGAAATAAATGTTACCCTATTTGGTTTAGCTGGACAATCAAATATGGTTAGATGAATCACCATAATCAACACGTTACGTGGTTAAAACTTAATCAACACGTTATGTGGTTAAAACTAAATTAAATATGTTTAGATGAATATGACAAATTGTTTTGTGGCTAAAGTATACTTTCTGTTGACATTAATTGCGACATGTTCTATACCTTGGGAGATATCAAATATGTTTAGGTTAATCATAAAAAGTTATGGAGTTAAAGATAAATATATTTAGACTCATTATTTATGTATAGACTCAGAACAATGAGTGCTGTTTATACATATATGTTATTACAACTGTGAGTACCATGGAATTTGACCTTCTGGGGACATTCCCTTGAACCCGAGGAAGAAAGAAATCATGACATTTTGTTTAGGATTAGGATACAAGTTTAAATTGGGGTTGTTGTTACAATGTGTTTTAGCTGTTAGAGTTAGAGCCAGCGTTGTGTTAAGGACTATAGTTAGGGAAAATGTAATTTTGGTAACGCATTTCAATTCATAATCTGGTAACCCTAACCTTAACACTAACCCTTACCTTATCTCTAACCTTAACACTAACCCTTACCTTAACTCTAACCTTAACACTAACCCTTACCTTAACCCTAAACTTAACACTAACCCTTACCTTAACCTTTACCGTAACCCGTACACCAGCATCCAATTTAAACCTTAGTAAAGCATTAACTTGTTTTTGATAGTTTGTTATTAGTATTAATATCTGTAGCGAACATCTGACTATCCAAATAAAGTGTAACCGTAATTCTAATGGGACTTTTTTGTTGTGTCCCCATGAGAATCGTAAAACCTGAAATCATGTGTGTGTTTCTAAAGCTCTGTCTCTGTGTTTGTTCGGCAGGGGTTTTGGCAAGCAGGGGTTCCAGTGTCAAGGTAGGTGTCAGTCATTCGCCCTGAGAATCTATTCATATTTTATGCTGTCTGCAACAGAATACACACACACACACACCGCTGTCTGCAACAGAATACACACACACACACACACCGCTGTCTGCAACAGAACACACACACACACACCGCTGTCTGCAACAGAACACACACACACACACACACCGCTGTCTGCAACAGAACACACACACACCGCTGTCTGCAACAGAACACACACACACACACACACCGCTGTCTGCAACAGAACACACACACACACACACACCGCTGTCTTCCCTAGGGTTATGGTTCCAGAAGCTCCACAGGGAGAGAGCTCAGACACATTCTTTATCACTCCTCTCCCCCTCTCACTCCCTCTCTCTCCCTCTCACTCCCTCTCTCTCCTCAGTCACCCTCTCCTCACCCCTGCTTCCATTTCTCTCTTCATTTCCACTTCTTTCCCTTGTTCTCCCTGTCATCACTCTTTCTCCGCCTCTGTCTTCTTCTTTTCCTGTCTCCCTGTTTGTTTCTTGTCTCCCTTTTTCCTCTGTCTCCTTGTTCCCTCTGTCTCCCTGTTTTCTGTCTTCCTGTTTCTTCTGTCTTCCTGTTTTCTGTCTTCCTGTTTCTTCTGTCTTCCTTTTTTCTGTTTCCTCTGTCTTCTGGTTTCCTCTGTCTTCCTGTCTCCCTGCTTTCTCTGTTTTCCTGTTTCTTCTGTCTCCCCATTTCCTCTGTCTTCCTGTTTCTTCTGTCTTCCTTTTTCCTGTTTCCTCTGTCTCCCTGTTTTCTCTCTTACTGTTTCTCCAGTGTTCCTGTTTCCCTGTTTCCTCTGTCTTCCTGTTTCCTCTGGTCTCCCTGTTTTCTGTCTTCTGGTTCCCTCTGTCTCCTTGTTTCCTCTGTCTCCTTGTTTCCTCTGTCTTCTGGTTTCCTCTGTCTTCCTGTTTCCCTGTTTCCTCTGTCTTCCTGTTTCCTCTGTCTCCCTGTTTTCTGTCTTCTGGTTTCCTCTGTCTTCCTGTCTCCTTGTTCCCTCTGTCTCCTTGTTCCCTCTGTCTCCTTGTTTCCTCTGTCTCCTTGTTTCCTCTGTCTCCTTGTTCCCTCTGTCTCCTTGTTTCCTCTGTCTCCTTGTTTCCTCTGTCTCCTTGTTTCCTCTGTCTCCTTGTTTCCTCTGTCTCCTTGTTTTCTCGGTCTCCTTGTCCTCTGTCTCCCTGAGAGGTTGTTACATGAGGTGGGATGTATTCGGACTCTGGGCTTTCTGTAATTATTATGTATGTGTGGAGTGTGTGTATCTGCTTCTACATCTGTGGCCTGAGAAAGTAAGGTCAATCATATTGTGTGTTTGTGTATGTGTGTGGGGGGGGGGGGGGGTCTCAGGTGGCCATAGTGCTGCGCTTGCAGCAATCCAACGTTTTTGGGCTAAACACTTAGAACACATTTGTTTATTGGTATAGCAGAGGAGCAGATAAGGCAGTGTGCATCTCTCTGTGTGTGTGTGTCTGAAGATGGAGTATCGCTTGTCAGCTCTGGGAGAAAAGGGAATTCCTCTCTGCTTTCGCAAGGTCACACACACCCACATACACACCCACATACACGCACACATACAAACACACAGACTTAGTGATCTGAGATACAGAGGAGGACGGAGAAGAGTTTATGTCTCTCCTGCAACAGTTTTCCTTCTAATTTTCCTTTTTAAAAGATTGACTCAAACTATACATTATTTCAATTTTATTGGTTTAAGTAAGATGCAGTTCATTATATTAGTTGACATTGTTTTATTGAAAACGTTCTTTAGGATTTCACTTGACTGATTTGTGTCTATATACACTATGCTTCAAAAGTATGGGGTCAATATCCCTGTTTTCAAAAGAAAAGCAAATTATTTTGTCAATTAAAGTTACATTAAATTGTCCAGACATACATTGTAGACATTGTTAATGTTGTAAATGACTATTGTAGCTGGAAATGATTTCTAATGGAATATCTACATAGGCGTACAGAGGCCCATTATCAGCAACAATCAATCCTGTGTTTCAGTGGCATGTTGTGTTTGCTAATCCAAGTTTATCATTTTAAAAGGCTAATTGAACATTTTAAAACCCTTTTGCAATCATGTTAGCACAGCTGAAAACTGTTGTGCTGATTATAGAAGCAATAAAATTGCCTTCTTTAGTCTAGTTGAGTATCTGGAGCATCAGCAATTGTTTGATTGTTTGAACAAAATGGCCAGTAACAAATGTTGTTCTGAAACTTGTCAGTCTGTTTTGTTCATTTGAGAAATGAAGCCTATTCCAGGCGAGAAATTGCCAAGAAACTGAAGATCTAGTGCAACACTGTGTACTGCGCCCTTCACAGAGCATCGCAAACTGGCAGTGGGAGGCCCTGGTGCACAACTGAGTAACAGGACAAATACATTAAAGTGTCTAGTTTGAGTCTCACAGATCCTCAACTGGCAGCTTCATTAAATAGTACCCACAAAACAACAGTGAAGACGCGACTCAGAGATGCTGGCCTTCTAGGCAGAGTTGAAAAGAAAAAGCTCTATCTCAGACTGGCCAATAAAAAGAAAAGATTAAGATGGGCAATAGAACACAGACACTGGACAGAGGAAGATTGGAAACGAGTGTTATGGACTGACAAATCAGGTATTCCGGATCATAAAGAAGAACAATTGTGAGACGCTGACCAAATGAAAAGATGCTGCAGTACTGCTTGACACCATCTGTCAAGCATGGTGGAGGCAATGTGATGGTCTGGGGGTGCTTTGCTGGTAGTGAATTGGGAGATTTATACTGTGTAAAAGGGCACTTGTAGAAGGAAGGCTATCAGTCCATTTTGCCACGCCTTGCCATACCCTGTGGACGGCGCTTGATTGGAGCCAATTTCCTCCTAAAACAAGAGAATGACCCAAAGCTCAGCATAAGAAGTGCCAATCAAGCCAAACCAATTTATGGGAGGTGCTTCAGGAAGCATGGGGTGAAATCTCTTCAGATTACCTCAACAAAATGACAACTGGAGTGCCAAAGGTCCGCAAGGATGCAATTGCTGCAAATGGAGGATTTCTTTGGAGAAAAATACAAATAAATAACAAACCATTATTTCTGATCTTGTAAATTACGATGATTCCAATTAATGTCCTATTCAAACTAATTTCATTCATGTTTTCATTTCTAAATGACCCCAACACTTTGAATGGTAGTGTGCATTCACGGGTTGTCCTTGAAGACAGCCTGTGAATGTATGAAGAATTACCATCGTCAAGTTCGATGATCAGTGACAATGAAGAATTAGTCTACAGGGAGGAGGTCAAGTGCCTGACGGCGTGGTGCGCTGACAACAACCCGGCCCTCTACGCAAAGAAAACCAGCTTCAAATTCCTGTGTGTCCACATCTCAGTGGACCTCTCCTGGACCCTCAACATCTCAGCTCTGGTCAAAAAGGCACCTGTACTTTTTGAGGTGGCTAAAGAAGACCCCAATCTACTGTAACCCTGCTGAACTCTGTGACCCAGAGAACTCTGTGACCCATCACTTACCCCCACCCCACACCACCTCTCAGATCCTGGTTGCACTACTCCCGTCTCCCTTGCACGACTCCTTTGTACCACTCTAAAACTGCCTTGCCTGATAATGGACGTTTTCAGTGGTTACAGGTATGTGTCTACCTTAGGAATCTCACCACTGCTATCCCTGCATTTCAGTTGCACATGCATCTTATACATTCAATTTGCCTCTTTAGTAATGCCATAGCATTTGCATTTTTACAGTTGTTATATCACAAATCTACCTCGAGGACCTTAGTGCTGCTATCTCTGCATCATGGTTGGTCATGCTACCCTACTACAGTACTCCTTAATTTGCCTTGTTTGCACTTCTAGAATGCCATTTAGAAATTGCCATTTGTACCCCAACAACTGTTATGCCACTTGTAACATACACTATACCTAATACTTGTAAACTTTCCGCCCTCCTCTATTTGACTTAATTGCACATTTAGTGTTGCCATTTGTACTGCATTTGTCATCATTGCACATCTACACACCCCACTTGTAATGTACATATACTTATTACATGTAAATACTTGTACATTTTCTGCCCTCTTCTATTTGCACTTCTGGTTAGATGCTAACTGCATTTCATTGTACTGTACTGTTCAATGATAATAAAGTTTAATCTAATCTAAAGTCCACCAATCACATGCAAATGTTTATTTGAGAAATTACACTGGCAACTCAAAACATTTATACATTATGAATGATGCTTAGAGGCTTTGCAAATACTTATCCCTAAAATCAAGTACCTGTATTCAAATCAGTAACTCTGAATGTATAAGAAACATAAGCGGTTGCTTAGGCACCCCAGCTGCTAGGGAGCCCTTGACCAATAGAATAGAGGGGGCCCTACATTTTGCTTAGGGCCCCCAAATGAATAGAGCTGGCACTGGTGTCAGGCCTCTAGAACAAAGGCCGAAATCATCCAAATTGTGAAAAAATTGACATTTTTCAGAATTTCCTGAAAAGTTTCTGCTGTGGAAATGATTCACCAGACAGTGATGGTTAACTACAGAGGAGGTGTTGACAAGGCCGGGCTGTTACTCAGCGCTGGGTAACCCGGTCCTGGAGGCGCTCCAAGATTCAACCAACCTGGAAGACCAGGTGTGCTGAATTGAGCCAGTCACTGAACTGAATAATGAACTAAGTAGCGCAGCGTGGTGCTCAGGGAGACCAAACCCGTGTTGCCCTCGGCGATCAGCGGACAGGCTTGGCCAGCCCCGCTTCACAGATGTAGGAGTTCATGTTACGCAACGTTCTGCAGGATCTGTGTGTGCGTGCGCAGACGTGTGTGGGTGTGTGTGCGTGCGCGCGCGTGTTCACATGCGTGGTTGTGAAAGTATGATTATGCATTAGAAGATGATGAGAGCGTTTAGCCACCGTTTCTGTTTGGACGGGTCTACGTCTGTGCCTTCTACACACTGCGTAGCGAAGGCTCTGGGTTGTTCTCACTTACATGAGGTGCTCACGTAGGCTGGGTTGAGGTTAGGGTTTCGGATTTAGGGGTTCTTTAAGGGTTTTTATGGTACTCAGCACTATTCAATTGCTGATCATAATGAAGTTAGTAGAATCAATGTGTGTGCGTGCGTGTGAAGACATTGTATATAACGGTTGTGTTTTCACAGGGTGGATGTGTCAGTGTGTCATTGTGTCAGTGTGTACTGAAGTTTATTCCGGCATAATCTTTAGTCAGAATGAACATCTCGACTCGTTTAGCCGAATCATCTGTTCTTTAGGAGCTTTATGATTTGGAGTTCTGCATGCTCGACCCGGGTGGACATGCTGCAATTTGAGCTCCAGCCAATGAGCTTCAGCCCCTGGCCATATGAGTGACAGGATGTACAGTGACAGGAGAAGGCTGACCCAAGCCACACGCTACCTTGGCCAATGAGGTCGCTGGCAGAGCGCTGACGTAATGCAGGGGTTGTCCCTGAATTTCTCGGTCGACCAAAAGTCATCCGTTTTTTCTACCAATTAGTTGGTCATCAAAGTTATAGGACCCACCCCATGTTTTATTAAAAGCAAATATAGAGCCTGTCTGATGAGTTAAAAGCTCACTGAATTAATGAAACATCATAAATTACACAAGAGGAGCCATTTAAATAATTGAATATGAATATTAAGTGCCAGAGTTCAAGATAACAAGACCCAACCTGTAACGATTCTGCCGTTATGTGTTTGAAGTTTCAGTTGATCACACGCAAGCACAAACAATAGTTGCTCAAATGTAACCTGTCACCAGTCTGGCATTAATGCATTTTCATAATGCTAGAAGCAGTGTTCTGCAAGACTGTTGAAATCTGCGGCTCTTCAACACAATGTATGTATTTACGAAACATTACAGAATTGTACATGGATTTGAAGGAAAACGGCAACGTTTGTGTTACAGGTATCAGTGACAACCTGTCGTAGCGGAGTGTCAAGTGTTATGAAAGACGTAAGAAAATAACGTGATATTGCTGTTTGGTCACTTTGTGCGGTAAAGGCGGGTAAATCATTGTGGTCAGGTGTGCGCTATGTAAACAATAGTGGCCTGATTAACAAGGCTGACCTGGATGAACGCTGCGTCTTGCCATAGATATCTGGCATTTACCATTACTTTGATTGGCTCAATCAGTAAGTATTTTCATAGTTGCACATTTCTTTTTTGTTTTTACTAAGCAATATCTCAGCTGGCCTGAAGGGGGGGCTCTGTGTCGTTGCCTTGTTACACATTATCGGAGTGTGACTGTGAGTAGTGTTTGTTAATCTACTAATGACTGTGTGCTGACATGTCCATGACCTGGAACTTTATAGTGTGTAGCAGTGTTCCTGTCTCCAACCCTCCTCACACAGTTCCTGATGTACTCTAGGAATCACAATCCAGGACAAAATGATCTCTCTCATTCCCTGTATCTATATCTTTTTCTGTCTCCCCCTCCCTCTCCCCCCTCTCTCCCCTGTCCCTCTCTTTTTTCTCTCTTCCTCTGCCCCATTTCTCTATCTGTCCATCATTCATAGCTGTGTGTGTGTGTGTGTGTGGCCATGTCTTTGGTGACAGCATGTGTGTGCGTGTGTTTTTGTGTGTGTGTGTGTGTGTGGTATTAGTGTGTGTTTGTAGGTGTGGGCTTTGATGATGGATCTATATATAGCATAAGTGTTCCACGGGGAACTGCTAAATGGGAACGATGGAGGGATGGAGGGGAGAAGGATAGAGAGAGTTGGAGGGAGGTATAGAGGAGGAGGGATTTGTGGAGCTGTGTGGGAGTGAGGGTAGATGAAACAGGAAGCGGCAGGATAATGCAACATAATGTCAGAGTGGGGAAAAGAGGCAACGTCCATCGTTATGTGGAGTATGAAAAATTATTCCATTCTTTGGAAGGGGTGGATCAGACCCTCGTTTGGGGGAAAGCTTGACACCACGGCGACCTCCTGGTCAGAGTGTGGCATTATAACTCAGCATTACAACTCTAATCATCTTCTCAGCCCGAAAGTACCATCTACCATGAATAGGGTCACAGTTTTGGGTTCCAACATTTTTTAAGAATTCAAACAGTGACCACCCTGGACGGGATGGGGGGGTCAGGGCGAGGTGGCAGAATCAGACGCAGATTAAGGGGAGCCAGAGAACGGGGCACCTCCCCGTGACTGCCTCCATCCTCCCTACAGAAACCGAGACTGAGGGAGAGGTTGTGAGGTTGTGAGGCTGTGAGGCTGTGAGGCTGTGAGGATGTGAGGATGTGAGGCTGTGAGGATGTGAGGATGTGAGGATGTTAGGTTGTGAGCATGTGAGGATGTGAGGATGTGTCAACACACAATGTTGCACGTCTATCCATTCCCTTTGTTGCGTCGATCATGGAGGACCTGGTAAACATCTTGTCTTCCCAGGGCATATTTGCAGCTAAACCCTCTTAATGAATGAAAGAAGTAAACTTCCTTGGTGAAGAAAAAGTGAAAGGCAAAAAAATATGGCTGCCAGGGATAATACCAATACTCAATGGATCAAAAACAATTTGACAGTACATCAGATGCCAAACCTAAACACGAGGACTCATGCCCACTCACAAAGAGGAACAACAAATGAAGATGTTCTGATGACCTGAAGATAATAATTCCCTTGA
>NC_047579.1:52795941-52798441 GCF_011004845.1 Esox lucius
ACTTTATTGTCATTGAAGTACAGTACAGTACAACGAAATACAGTTAGCATCTAACCAAAAAGTGCATAATAATAGGATAATACAGCATAAAAATATTAAATATGAACCAGATTAAATCATACAAAACTTTAACAGGAGAATACAGCGCAAAGATATGAAATATAAATCAAATTAAATAATACAAAGCATTAACAGGAGAATACAGCCCAAAGATATGAAATGTTAAACAAATGAAATAATATCAAATCTAAATGGGTTAGTGCCACATAAATATTTAAAGGATATGCATGTTAAACCAGTTGAATGGTCGATTGTGATTTCACTCACTGCTGTAAGTTGCTCCGGATAAAATTGTCTGCTGAAGGACTATTTGTTAATTAAAATGTTTTTCCTGTATTTTTGGCCCGTCGATTGACAACAGATTGTGATTCACAATGACAACTGGCAATGTTTAATTATTTATTGCAACATTTTTAAAACAGAGCAGTCACAATTATATATATTTTCTTCAGGGACACCTGTCTGATTTGTATTATTCATTGTGAAATAATCTACTACCAAAAATAAACAGCACTCCTCTGGGTGTCATTCTAAACATAATAATAAATAATAAATTACATGCACACAGTACAAAAGACAGAACTACTTTTAAAAACAAAACCACGAACTGTGTTGTTCGAATGCTGGTCTCTCTGCTTAGCAGGGACATATACTACAAAGACAGCACTGCACACAACACACTGCCTTACACAGCACATGAGTAGAGACATATACTACAAAGACAGCACTGCACACAACACACTGCCTTACACAGCACATGAGTAGAGACATATACTACAAAGACAGCACTGCACACAACACACTGCCTTACACAGCACATGAGTAGATACATATACTACAAAGACAGCACTGCACACAACACACTGCCTTACACAGCACATGAGTAGATACATATACTACAAAGACAGCACTGCACACAGCACATGAGTAGAGACATATACTACAAAGACAGCACTGCACACAACACACTGCCTTACACAGCACATGAGTAGAGACATATACTACAAAGACAGCACTGCACACAACACACTGCCTTACACAGCACATGAGTAGAGACATATTGTCACAGTTGTGGTAGGACACAGGCGCAGAGTCAAAATGGTGGAATTAATCCATGGTTTTAATGAAACAGAAACAGAAACTAAACAAAAGCAGAAACCAGTGATGTAGGGCATCCAAACAAAACTAAAATGAACCACACAGAACATAAATAGGGTCCCAAATTGGAGGCAACGATCTACACCTGCCTCCAACTGGGGAGACCAAAAAGGATTAAAGGTGGCTGAAGTCACCACCTTCTGTCCTGTCCTGGCTATGGCCCCAGCCCAGCGCAGAGATGGCTAGGGGCATAGCCAGGATATGACACATATACTACAAAGACAGCACTGCACACAACACACTGCCTTACACAGCACATGAGTAGAGACATATACTACAAAGACAGCACTGCACACAACACACTGCCTTACACAGCACATGAGTAGATACATATACTACAAAGACAGCACTGCACACAACACACTGCCTTACACAGCACATGAGTAGAGACATATACTACAAAGACAGCACTGCACACAACACACTGCCTTACACAGCACATGAGTAGAGACATATACTACAAAGACAGCACTGCACACAACACACTGCCTTACACAGCACATGAGTAGATACATATACTACAAAGACAGCACTGCACACAACACACTGCCTTACACAGCACATGAGTAGATACATATACTACAAAGACAGCACTGCACACAACACACTGCCTTACACAGCACATGAGTAGAGACATATACTACAAAGACAGCACTGCAGACAACACACTGCCTTACACAGCACATGAGTAGAGACATATACTACAAAGACAGCACTGCACACAACACACTGCCTTACACAGCACATGAGTAGATACATATACTACAAAGACAGCACTGCACACAACACACTGCCTTACACAGCACATGAGTAGAGACATATACTACAAAGACAGCACTGCAGACAACACACTGCCTTACACAGCACATGAGTAGAGACATATACTACAAAGACAGCACTGCACACAACACACTGCCTTACACAGCACATGAGTAGAGACATATACTACAAAGACAGCACTGCACACAACACACTGCCTTACACAGCACATGAGTAGAGACATATACTACAAAGACAGCACTGCACACAACACACTGCCTTACACAGCACATGAGTAGATACATATACTACAAAGACAGCACTGCACACAACACACTGCCTTACACAGCACATGAGTAGATACATATACTACAAAGACAGCACTGCACACAACACACTGCCTTACACAGCACATGAGTAGAGACATATACTACAAAGACAGCACTGCACACAACACACTGCCTTACACAGCACATGAGTAGATACATATACTACAAAGACAGCACTGCACACAACACACTGC
>NC_047579.1:53415941-53548441 GCF_011004845.1 Esox lucius
AGCTAGAGAGAAGACCCCAACCACTCGTACTGTAGCCAGTTCAACAGCAATGACAAATGAGTCAGCCCATTAAAACGTAATGTCTCTTTTAGAGCATTAATACACTCACATTAGGTAACAGATGGGGTTGGTTGGGTCCGGTTAATCCTATATTGTTATTGTTCTTATGATATCCAGAGAGGGGTTGGACCTGGCTGAGAGAGGGCATTAAACACATCAAACGCCCACACAGGAAGATGCAGGCACACACTGTCTGTCGCTCTGTTTGAAACCTTATAACCTGCCTAGGGGGAGACACAATGTGTGTGTGTGTGTGTGTGTGTGTGTGTTCGTGTGTGTGTGGGGGGGGTTGTGTGTGTTTGTGTGGGTTTGTGTGTTTGTGTATGGGTTTGTTTACATGTTTATTTGGATACCCATTAGCTGATGCCATGGCGACTGCTACTCCTCTTGGGGTCTGACCCGCAAGAAATGCACTACAGGAAAACAATACTCGACAGATAACATAAACGTAAAAATAAAAAACACAAAAGCAATAGAAATAAAGGCAATTACCGACAACAACACATCTAAGGAAAAATTATGTATTCATGTGTGTCTTCACACTCACCACTTTACCCATAAGGCATGTTTCATCTGTTAGTTTTTATGAGTAGGAAGAGGATTTTGTGATGTCATGACACTCCAAAGCCCTGTTCATTATCTGGTTTCTGTTCTCTACTCGGAGACTGTGACTTTCCATTAGAAAGTCTTGTGTCTATACATATAAAACAGTATGTAACAGACCTGAAGTGACCATGGTAACTGCTCCACTGTAAACACCAGGAGGTTATCCTCCTCAACTTGCTCAATGGCTGCACCACCTCCAGTGCAATACAGTTTGAATGCACTTCTCTTGATGTATGCTGACAGTGAGCAACCGACCTGTTCTCTGAATAAAAGCCTTTCATTTAGTTAAAAACATCCGTTAATTAACAGCAGGAAATAAATGGAGAAATGGCTCATTTTAAAACAAGAAAAGGGTGATTTTACATGTAGGTAGTGGATTTCCTTAAGCCTTCCATGTCTGTGGACACATTATTTTTGAGACATTTGGTTAGTAAACCTCAAGAGTATTTTTCCTTTTATCTATTAAGCTAACATACGAAATTGTTTTACTTAAACATGACTCGGACGCAGATCTGCCCTGAAGGCAGAAATTCATGTTATTTGTTGACTGAGTGAGGAAGGAACTTGCATTTCAAATGGCTGAATGCTCTAAGTTGACCTTTGAAGCTGACCTTTGATCAAGGTGCTTGTCTCTATCCTAAACCATAAACCCTAAACCTAACACCCTCACCTCAAACGTAATTAACCCTGTCACTAAACATTTTGGAATGAAACTTAACTTGAGGGATTTCAGAGTTGGAATGTAAGCTCCTACCTTTATAATGAGTCAACCAATCACATACATTCTTCTAACCACGTTTAAGGCCCTACATGGTCTGGCACCTGATTACATTAGAGTCGCTCAACCCATACTGCACTGTTAGGCCTCTCAGATCAGCTGTAAAAGGACTTTTGGCTGTTCTGGAGTCTAGACTGAAAACTAAAGGGAACCGGGCCTTTGCTATATGGGCCCCTACACTCTGGAACAGACTACCACAGAATGAGATGCTATGTCAGTGCATTCTGTTAAATCTTACCTGAAACAAATTTTTTATAAGAGGGCTTTCACTAATATTTTATCATTGTGATATTATATTCTGCTTATTATTTTTAATTTTTTTAATATTATATTTTTATATATATTATATATTTTTAAGTATTTCTATTTATATTGTGTGTAGAGCACTTTGTGTAATTGTACTAGAAAAGTGATATAGAAAGAAATATATTATTACACACAAATACAATTTGTGTCTAATATGATGCCTTTTATTGCTTAAATATATTTAACCTCTAACTAGCTAGCCAACTGGAATTTGTGGGTAACATGATGCCTTTTTCTATTTTGGAATTGCTGAAAGTTATTAAATTATCAATTTTAGAATACAAGAAATGAACCGCTACATTTCCCTCAGGGCAGAAAATGAATGTGGATGGATACCATTTGCTAATAAAACTGATCAATAAACCCAGGAATAAATCAATCAAATTGGTTTTATCAAGCAGTTGTCACAGTGTTTTTACAGCTACACAGCCTGAAACCCAAAAGAGCAAGCAACAACTGAGTTGTTAAGAGGTATCAGCACAGTTGAAAATAAGCAGGAGTTACAGTTGTGCTGTTGTGCTCAAAAGTTGTGCTCAGAAGTTCACATACCCTGGCAGAAATTGTGACATTTTGGCATTGATTTTGAAAATATGACTGATTATGCAAAACATTTTTATTTAAGGATAATGATCATATGAATCAGTTTATTATCACATAGTTGTTTGGCTCCTTTTTAAATCGTAATCAAAACCTTGTATCTTACATTTTTCTTGGACAACAATGTTCGGGGGGCAGATCTCCCTTAAAGTCAGAAATTGATAATAATAATATCTTTATTTGATCTTTATTAATAATATATTAAATGTAATCTTTAATAAGAATTATATTGAAAAATGTAATACATGTCACCAGTCTTAGTTTGAAGCGTTTTTCTATTTAGCTGCTGCAGCTTTTGCATTCAGACACAACAGCAGGTTAGGTGGATTTCACCCCAACATGATTTGTAGTCAGTATAATCCTTTATGCTTGTCTACAGGTTGTCTTATCAGCACTGAAGGACAGCCATTCCTTTCTAACACTTCCTACACTAATTTGCCCAAATATGAAACATTAATTCTCTTTCATTATACGTTTCTTTTGTAACTGGGTACAACACTTCCTGCTACCTTTCTGAAATGTAATTGTACAGCAGGGTGTATCCAGTTTTTGCTGTGGATGTTATGCTTTGGTCAATGTTCGAAGTGTTTGTGGAGATTGCGTTCAGAGTAAACAGTGTGTTTGTGGAGATTGCGTACAGAGTAAACAGTGTGTTTGTGGAGATTGCGTACAGAGTAAACAGTGTGTTTGTGGAGATTGCGTACAGAGTAAACAGTGTGCTTGTGGAGATTGCGTACAGAGTAAACAGTGTGTTTGTGGAGATTGCGTACAGAGTAAACAGTGTGTTTGTAGAGATTGCGTTCAGAGTAAACAGTGTGTTTGTGGAGATTGCGTACAGAGTAAACAACGTGTTTGTGGAGATTGCGTACAGAGTAAACAGTGTGTTTGTGGAGATTGCGTACAGAGTAAACAGTGTGTTTGTAGAGATTGCGTTCAGAGTAAACAGTGTGTTTGTGGAGATTGCGTACAGAGTAAACAGTGTGTTTGTGGAGATTGCGTACAGAGTAAACACTGCCAACATTGCCTCAATGGAAAATGACCTTTGGAGAAGTCCACCTGGGGATTGAGGTTACATCGATATATTTCTCACTATTTGTACACCTGATTTCTGTATCACATTGTGTCTGTTATTTGTACATGTGCTCAATATAAAAACTTTTGAAATTTAAATTTCAACACTGTTCTAAGCATAAATCCAGCCTTGGTTTTGCAGAGGTCTGTTCTTATTAGAAATTACTGTTCAAACTCTAGTGCTGTTTGCAGAAAGCACCAAGTGGTATTGCAGTATGAAGGACATCTGTAAAAAGAAGCAAGATTTTTCATTAACTTGACCGGTAATTGTTTCTCCCTATCAGACCTCAGGTAGTGTATCACACGAAGATCCTGACAAATAATTTTGAATCAAATCTAGAACCAACATGAACACTGATAGCATGCTTCCTGATCAGTTCCTTTATCATGAACCCTGCACGTCTCATCTGGAAACCTTTGTAGAGACCCTGCTGTATCTCCGTGGCTCCGTGGTATGTGCAGGAAAGAGTTTTCACATTCTCAGATCTGATCAAACAAAGTAGATGTGGTTTTGAATGGAACCCTGGAGACAGAGTGGCAGAACAGGTGGGAGGGGGATTCTTATATTGTTTGCATGTGGGGGTTTATCTTTAATAATTAGTGCCATTTGTAGGATTTCCACCAAACAAAAGCAGAAAAATTATATTTATCTACTAAACGGTATTGGGGAAAGATTATAGGGAGTACATTATTCATGACTAGTAATAACTGGAGGAAGTTGATTATATACTGTAAGGGTTAGGGGCTATTTATAGTTAGCGATACCTGGAGAAAGTTGGATGTCTCTGAAATGAAAATGCATGGCCCTCTATTCAGTTAAATCAATCTTTGTGACCCACTCTAACCAAGAAATTGAGTATCTATGATCTACAAACAAACATGTTTTGAAACCATTAAAGTAGCACTTCACCCTGGGAGGACCTTATGTTGTACTTATCATGTAGGAGAGATTTCTAGTGAGATTTGGGTCACCGATTTTTTCTTTGTGTACCAAAAACTAAAAACACAATATTACATCACAGTATGGACTGAAACGCGATACCTGAAAAATACACACAATGATGTTTTGTTAAATTTCTCTAAGACATGTTATACCAATCACTCTACAAGTCAGTTTGATACGTTGTCGTGGTTGTCAGTGATGTATAGAGCCATCGGTGATATTGATTTATACATATATCAATCAATATTTATAGCGGAGTAATCTACTGCACTGTAATCTACTGCACTGTAATCTACTGCACAATGGACAAAGCTGGATATATTGGGATTTTCTTGTCTAGGAAAACAAACTTAAAAATATGGACCGAAGAATGTATTTTCTAATCACATTTGGACCACAGCAGCAAATAAATTACTTCTATTTACTGATGCCTTGCTTCTTACTAAACAAACCGTGAAAAAGGTTTGGCTAGATTAGGAAGCTAACTAATGAGATCTGTGACTGGCATTCTACTATAAAATATAAAGCAACATTTTCTATATGGATAACTAGCCTCTATCTTAAAATCTGCTAATTATTTGAGCCGTGCTTATTGAATGCCTGTAGAATAAACTACAGAGATACATGGCCAGCATTTCTGTATAATATAGAAACAAACACATATGCAGTTTCTTTGCTTTTTCTTGAGCTAATGTCAGAACATTAAGTACAACAAATGTTAGCATCCTTCACAGACATAATTAGTGGATAGTTGAGAAAGCATGAATTTGTAGCTATTTTTACTGTTAAAAATTTAAGAGTACAGTAGAGCACAGTATATTTCAACACATTACAACAGTACTGAGGGAACCTAACACAAAATTAAAATCCTATTCACCACCAAATACAGTGGGTTAGATTTAGCAGTTGACAGGTGAATCTGAAGGGAGAATTTAATCTTATACTTTTTCACTATGAATTTAATCTTATACTTTTTCACAGTTTTCACTTTGTGAACTGCTGATGTAAAACAGGCTTTATCAATACATTTGATTGATTCATATTATTTTTAAATCCCTACAAACAATGGACAAAGTGTTCAACATACAGCTCCGGAAAAGATTCAGAGACAACTGCACCTTTTTCTTTCCTTTCCAAAAAAGTTGAAAAGGTTTTGAATGAGGAACAGAAGGGTTAAAATTAAGAGACCACTGCAAATTGAACGCTTCTGTTCCTCACTCAAAACTTTCCTTTCCAACTTTTTTGGAAAGGGAAGAAAAATGTGCAGTGGTCTCTTAATTTTTTCCGGAGCGTTATATAGCAAAACAGGTTTGATTTGAATCAGTATTTAATATACTGATTTGAGTAAAAACTGTGTTGTTTTATATCTTAATTTACTTTTACAATTTGAAATGGCACAAACGGTACTATTTTTTAGTAACACAATTTACTTTTTGATGTTGATCTGATTAAGTGATGTGCTTCAGAATGATTTACAAATTGGCCTATGATTATTTCCAATTAAACATGACATATTTCTATTTTAAATTGATAGAAAGAAAGCATTAATTATTTAATAAAATGTAACAGCCTGGAATATAATTTAAAACGCCTGTATCTAGTAAATATCGAAACACTAGTAAAACATCTGTAAAGTTTCACTTTAGCTATTGTCAGAGAGCGGACATTAAGTCTGGGTAGAGAATAATTTCAAACCAGTTCATTATCTTGGACAATTTTGCAGAAAGATAATTACTTCAAAGAAGGAATAATGTCTCTGTCTTGGAAGCTCATTTTATGTGATTGAAACTGTCTGCTTGTAAATAACAATATCCCTCCATCTCCCCTTTTCCTCTCAGAAATGCACGGGACATTCATCGTGTTACTTCCCCTCAGTATGATTATTATGGTTGTCGGGGGAATGATGGGGTTCATCGGCCTGCTGGCCAGAGCTTACCTCCTACTGCTGATGGCTGGAGTACTGCTACTACTAGGAAGTAAGCACCTTACACCATACATACTACACCCTAAGTAATACACCATACAACACCCTAAATACTACACCATAAAACCAACACCCTAAAGACAACACCATACAACACCCTAAATACAACACCATACAACACCCTAAATACAACACCCTAAAGACTACAGCATACATACAACACCCTAAATACTACACCATGCAAACAACACCCTAAAGACTACACCATACAACAACCTAAATACTACACCATGCAACCCTCTAAATACTACACCATATAACCTACACCTTAAATATTACAACATACAACACCCTAAATACTACACCATACAACCTACATTCATATAATCTACACCCTAAAGACTACACCATACATACGCCCCCTTAAATACTACACCATATAACCTACATCCTGAACACTACACCATACAACCAACATCCTAAATACTACACCATACAACGTACACCCTAAACACTTCATACAACCAACACCCTAAATACCACACAAGGCAATCTACACATTACAGCCTACATACTTAAAAACAGTACCATACAACTAGTGCTTGACTTTGGCCAGAATGGCCTTCTAATTTCAAGCAAGTAGTGTTCCGTTTATTTTTTTAGGCAAGCCTTATTAACATATACATTTTCATGGACATAGACTATTGTGCGAATTGTTAGTTCTTGCACTTATTTTATCAGTGCTGCGTACAACCAACACCATACACACTACACCCTAATTACGACACTCATATAACCAACACCATACACACTACACCCTTATCATGACACTCATACAACCAACACCATACACACTACACCCTTATCATGACACTCATACAACCTACACCATACACACTACACCCTTATCACAACACTCATACAACCAACACCATACACACTACACCCTTATCATGACACTCATACAACCATACACCATACACACTACACCCTTATCACAACACTCATACAACCAACACCATACACACTACACCCTTATCATGACACTCATACAACCATACACCATACACACTACACCCTAATTACTACACTCATACAACCAACACCATACACACTACACCCTTATCATGACACTCATACAACCTACACCATACACACTACACCCTTATCACAACACTCATACAACCAACCCCATACACACTACACCCTTATCACGACACTCATACAACCATACACCATACACACTACACCCTTATCATGACACTCATACAACCATACACCATACACAGTACACCCTTATCACGACACTCATACAACCAACACCATACACCATACACACTACACCCTAATTACTACACTCATACAACCAACACCATACACCATACACACTACACCCTAATTACTACACTCATACAACCAACACCATACACACTACACCCTAATTACTACACTCATACAACCAACACCATACACACTACACCCTAATTACTACACTCATACAACCAACACCATACACACTACATCCTAATTACTACACTCATACAACCAACACCATACACACTACACCCTAATTACTACACTCATACAACCAACACCATACACACTACACCCTAATTACTACACTCATACAACCAACACCATACACACTACATCCTAATTACTACACTCATACACTCAAACTTCTTGCATAATTTATTTGTGTTATTTTTTTAAATTCACCATCCATCAAGTAGCTCGAATAGGTCTGTTCGGCAGTACTCTGCACTTGAATCAACTTTCCTGTTGTTGATAAAACCTTTACAATTATTTTGGTGAAATTCTAAAGATTCTTCACTTGTGATATTCTTCCCTCCCTCACTCTGCTTGGGCTGGTTTGGCATGGTAGCAAAGAAGGCAAACCCTGGGAGCAGACAGGGAAGGGCCCAGGGCACATGGAAAGGGAAACAGTAGCAGTTGGCAGGGACGTAAACAGCCACAAGCCCTGGACAGTTTAAGGGGCTAATCTCAGGGCTACTCACATCAAGCTGTCAAGCCTTTCACAGCACCTACAGTCATGGCCTAAAATATTCAAATAAATCAGAAAAATAAAATTAAAGATTTATTTACACTTCAGACTCAATATTTGGTTTCACAGCCTTTGGACAAGATTTGTGCAATCAAGTGCTTCCTATTGGCATCAAGGAGATCCCTGTACCTCTGTACTGGGAGTTTGCCCCACTTTTCTGGTGAAAACTACTACAGTAATCTTAGAATTGAAGGCCTTCTCCCAACTGCTGTTTTCAGATCTCTCTGGTTTTTAATGCAATTTTGATCTGGACTCATTGCTGGCAATGATTAGTGTCTTGACCAATTCTTGGGTATGTTTTAAAGCGCATGGAGTCATCATCCTGCTGGAAACCCATGATGACCAACAAACAGATTTCTCAAACCTGGTTCGACATTGAGATCCAAAAGGAATTCTTCTGATTTCATGATACCAGGCACACATTCAAGGCCTCCAGTGTCAAATGACAACCTCCTCCCTGTTTGACTGTGGGGTGGGGTTTCTTTTCTATGAGGGCTTCATTTTATGTTCTGTAAACAGAGATTGTGTGCTTTAACAAACAAGAAACCAGGCAAGCCCATCTCAAGATTCAAACCCGGGTCGCCCATGTGAAAGGCTATGTCGTGAACCACTACACCACAGAGCTGTACTTTTGCTTGGTGTCAGTATTGCCTCTTGTCTCTATCCTGAACAAATCCTCTTTTACCACTGGCCTTTTTAATATTGAATTGGCCATTTGTGAATGAAACTGATACGTGAATGAAATTGATAGTTAAACTGACTAACGTTTCTTACTAAGTTTACCTCAACCACAAATAGCGTCTATGTATTGCGTTTGCAACTGGCCGTTTTAACAGCGTATTAGCCAGTAATAAGCTTTACTGGTTTCTACTAACTTACTGGAATAGTCATAAGAATTGGAGAATTGCAAGCGAGTCTGCCAAAGCTATTTCATTTCATGGCATAGGAACGTAATTTTTTCTTTCATGGCCAAAAAACATACTTTTTTCTTTCATTCGTGAATGACATGTATACAATAACTATCAATAAAGGCAACGATAACTAACTTTTTCATGAAGTGAAAAGACGAGAGAATCGTGGAATCTACCAGAAATAATGAATACATGTCGTTGCTCCCAATAGATTAGAACGTAGGTCTTCCATAAGAGAGACATTGTCGTTGCCCACTACGCCACGGGATTACAAGTTTCAGCAGTCGATAGACTCCATTGAGGATTGTGTTAAATATGCTTAATAGTATCTACTAACTTCCTAGGAATAATCATAAGAACTGAGCAATTGGTAGCAAGACTGAAGATGAACTATTCCAAGCCAGAAACAGTCACAATTTAACCGTATACAGTTTCAGTTAAGGCTTAAAATATCATAACTACGTTGTTAAACCAGCAAATGTGTTTGTCTGTTCTGACCCAAAACACATGCACAGATGCATTCTTTGAAAATCCACCAGAAACAGTAGCAATATAACTGTAAACTGTTTTATTTCAGGCTAACCATAATGTAGATACTAACGGTTTTAGCCAGCCAAGTTTTCATCCATACGGAATACAGGTCCTGGTCATATTATTAGAATATCATCAAAAAGTTTATTTATTTCAGTAATTCCATTCAAAAAGTGGAATTTGTATAATGTATACATTCATTACACACAGACTGATATATTTCAAGTGTTTATTTCTTTTAATTTTGATGATTATAACTGACAACTAATGAAAACCCCAAATTCAGTATCTCAGAAAATGTGAATATTGTGAAAAGGTTCAATATTGAAGACACCTGGTGCCACACTCTAATCAGCTAATTGCAAAGGCCTTTAAATGGTCTCTCAGTCTAGTTCTGCAGACTACACAATCATGGGGAAGATTGCTGACTTGACAGCTGTCTAAAAGACGACCATCGACACCTTGCACAAGGAGGGCAAGACACAAAAGGTAATTGCTAAAGAGGCTGGCTGTTCACAGAGCTCTGTGTCCAAGCACATTAAAAGAGAGACAAAGGGAAGGAAAAGTGGACCAGCAATAGGGATAAACGCACCCTGGAGAGTATTGTGAAACAAAACCCATTCAAAAATGTGGGGGAGATTCACAAAGAGTGGACTGCAGCTGGAGTCAGTGCTTCAAGAACCACCACGCACAGACGTATGGAAGACATGGGTTTCAGCTGTCGCATTCCTTGTGTCAAGCTACTCCTGAACAAGACACAGCGTCAGAAGTGTCTCGACTGGGCTAAAGACAAAAAGGACTGGACTGCTGCTGAGTGGTCCAAAGTGATGTTCTCTGATGAAAGTACATTTTGCATTTCCTTTGGAAATCAAGGTCCTAGAGTCTGGAGGAAGAGAGGAGAGGCACAGAATCCACATTGCTTAAAGTCCAGTGTAAAGTTTTCACAGTCAGTGATAGTTTGGGGTGCCATGTCATCTGCTGGTGTTTGTCCACTGTGTTTTCTGAGGTCCATGGTCAACGCAGCCGTCTACCTGGAAGTTTTTGAGCACTTCATGCTTCCTGCTGCTGACCAACTTTATGGAGATGCAGATTTCATTTTCCTACAGGACTTGGCACCTGCACACAGTGCCAAAGCTACCAGTATCTGGTTTAAGGACCATGGTATCGCTGTTCTTAATAGGCCAGCAAACTTGCTATAATATATACTATAGAAGATCTATGGGGTATTGTGAAGAGGAAGATGCGATACGCCAGACCCAACAATGCAGTGCCACAGACTGATCGACTCCATGCCACACCGCATTGCTGCAGTAATTCAGGCAAAAGGAGCCCCAACTAAGTATTGAGTGCTGTACATGCTCATACTTTTCATGTTCATACTTTTCAGTTGGCCAACATTTCTAAAAATATATATTTTTTATTGGTCTTAAGTAATATTCTAATTTTCTGAGATACTGAATTTGGGATTTTCATTAGTTGTTAGTTATAATCATCACAATTAAAAGAAATAAACATTTGAAATATATCAGTCTGTGTGTAATGAATGAATATGATATACAAGTTTCACTTTTTTAATGAAATTACTGAAACAAATCAACCTTTTGATGATATTCTAATTATATGACCAGCACCTGTAATTCATAATGCGTACTAAGCATTGCCTGTGAGGAGATACGAACTCAGTACCTATAGTTCACAAGTCCGCTTCTTTAACCACTACACTATTTAACCAGGGTTGGTTACTGACTCACTCACTAAGAGACATTCGCTCTTCTTAGCTGACTCCAATAATCCAACACAGATTGTAGGATGTTCCTGTGGTTTGACAAATTAGTCAGGCTTTCTTTTGTCTTAGCAGTGGGACTCATCCAACCCCATCTTTCACCGAGTTGGTGACGGATGGTTTATGTTGAAGCTGTATTCCCTTGTTTCTGAAGGTCAGCTTATATCTGTGTTGCAGTTGATCAAGGAGCTTTCTCCATCATTCAATCAATCCTTCATGGCGATCTTCTATTACATTCTCTTGCGGCTTCATCCAGCGAGGTCGTGTAGAGTGACCTGGGCCTTAAGGTTCTAGAGAACATTACGTACAGAGGAAACAGGGACAACCGGGTACTCTGGAAATAAACATGCAGCCTTGTAATTGTCCAGGCCTGGCTTCAATCTTGTGTCTGACCTCCTCAGACACTTCTCTGGTTTTCATTTCTTCAAGCTGTGTCACTGAGGTCACTGAGGTGTACACAGTGACACAAAACAGGAGAATTAGTCATTTTATCTAACTGGTTGAATGAGTGATTGTCATATTGCAGGTATCTGCAACTTACCACAGGAGTCTTATTCCAAAGTAAACGAGTATCAACTGCTTGAAATGTAATTCTAACTACTTCTAGAAACTGCCAATAATATTGTCTGGACCCTTTTAGGATTTCTTTGTGGAATGAGGTAATATTTTGTAAATTGTTCAGACTATTTGGTAAAGTTCAGCTGCAAATCGAAGAAAGAGTTTCAAGTTCAAGAATCCTCATTAATTTTAATAAAAATGGTGCCAATGTTTTTGGCCACAACTGTGTAGCACACTGTAAATGTGTTCTTAAAGACAGTATAGACAATGCAATGTGGGTGGACAGTTTATGTAGGCTGAAATTCAAGCCGATGCCACTGTGGTGTCATTGCGAGTGAATTCATAGGTTTGCTCCATTTCTCAGATCAATCCGAAATGTCATCTACATGGTGTTTTGTATCACTTCACTACCTGATTTGTGTCCTATTACAGAATCAGAATGTTTGAAATGAATAGCATGCATGCAGAGAATGGAGCCAGCCAAGCGATATAACAGAGTATTTGAGCATGAGTGAATAACACTTATAGTCGCTCCAGTGGCTTCACTTATGTCCTTTCTTTGGTCTTTTTCTGTCTCCGTAGGCAAACCTTTTGTGGGTCTAAGAGCCTATTTAGAAAAGATCAACTGTCACAAACAGTTGATCAATTTAAATAACATTAACATAAAATGTGAACACTTTTGGATTCACCGTAGCACCGTAGTTTTGGATTGTGCCGTAAGGCGAAACACAGGGCAACGCTTTGGCCCAAACACTGACCTGGAAGCAGTGCCAGCACCAAAATCCCACTGTGGCGCAGTTAGTCAGAATGCTCTCGATTGTGCAGCGACAGAAGTTCACAAGAATATTGGAAGACAGACCGGCCTTCTTCAGGCTCCTCAAAATGTACTGGCGCTGCTGTGCCTTTTTGACCAGGGCTGATATGTTGAGGGGCCAGGAGGGGTCCTCGGAGATGTGGACACCCAGGAATTTGAAGCAGGAAACACGCTCCACCTCAATACCATTAATGAGGACTCGGGCGTGACTGCAGCCTTTAGATTTCCTGTAATGCACTATGAGCTTCTTGCTTTTCTTTACATTGAGGGCCAGGTTGCCGCCAGGCACTTGACCTCTTCCCTGTAGGCTGACTTGTCATTGTCACTGATCAGGTCTACCATCGTGGTGTCGTCTGTGAACTCGACGATGGTGTTGGAACTGTGTACAGGAACGCAGTCGTGGGTGAAGAGGGAGTACTGGAGGGGGCTCAACACACAGCCTTGTGGAACAGCAGTGTTGAGGATCATGGTGGAGGAGGTGAGGTTGTCTAACCTGACAGACTGGAAATCTGTTGGTTAAAGTCTATGAATATCATTCTCACATAGGTGTTGGTTTTGTCCAGGTTTGTCAGGGCAGAGTGTAAACCTGTGGAGATGGCGTTGTCTGTAGACCTGTTCGACTGGTAGGCTAACTGGTAGGGAACTAGTTTAGGGGGAGGCAGTACTTGAGGTGGGCCAGAACTATTCTTTTGAAGCACTTCATGATCATGGGGGTGAGTGTGACAAGTCGGAAGTCATTCAGGCTAGACCCGGTCGACTGCTTCGTCACTGGAAATATGGTTGTGGTCTTGAAGCACGTGGGGACAACCGCCTGGGCCAGTGTCTGTAAAGACCTCACATGCTCTGAGCACACGCCCGGGGACGCCACCAGGATTAACAATCTTTGAGAGAAATAGGCCTTTTGTGTACATAGAGAAAGTCTTATATCTTTGAGTTCAGCTCATGATAAATGGGGGAAAAAACAAGTGTTCCGTTTATAATTTTTTTCCGTGTATTTTCTATTGAATACAGAGTTTAATTAATTTGCACATCATTGCATTCTGTTTTTAATTTACATTTTATACAGCTTTCCAACTTTGTTGGAAACAGGTTTGTATTACCAATATAGTACACTACCTCCATATGTCAATCAATCAATCAAATGTATTTATAAAGCCCTTTTTACAACAGCAGTTGTACAAAGTGCTTTACAGGGATATGTCTAGGGTATAAGGGTATAGGGTACCATTTGAGGGATCTTGACACACATCATGCTATGTAGCTGGTGACTCTAGTAACGGACTGAACTCACTGACACTTTTCATTATGGCATAAGTAGTATCAGAAAAATATATCTTATATATCAAAATATCTTGTCTCTCTGGTGGGAGAATACAGTATGAATGCCTTGTCTTTCTAGTGGGAGAATATATTATCTAAAGCCTTGTCCTTCTAGTGGGAGAATACAGTATCTAAAGCCTTGTCCTTCTAGTGGGAGAATATATTATCTTAAGCCTTGTCTCTCTAGTGGGAGAATACAGTATCTAAAGCCTTGTCTCTCTAGTGGGAGAATACAGTATCTAAAGCCTTGTCTCTCTAGTGGGAGAATACAGTATCTAAAGTCTTGTCTCTCTAGTGGGAGAATACAGTATCTAAAGCCTTGTCTCTCTAGTGGGAGAATACAGTATCTAATGCCTTGTCTCTCTAGTGGGAGAATACAGTATCTAAAGCCTTGTCTCTCTAGTGGGAGAATACAGTATCTAAAGCCTTGTCTCTCTAGTGGGAGAATACAGTATCTAAAGCCTTGTCTCTCTAGTGGGAGAATACAGTATCTAAAGCCTTGTCTCTCTAATTGGAGAATACAGTATCTAAAGCCTTGTCTCTCTAGTGGGAGAATACAGTATCTAAAGCCTTGTCTCTCTAGTGGGAGAATACAGTATCTAAAGCCTTGTCTCTCTAGTGGGAGAATACAGTATCTAAAACCTTGTCTCTCTAGTGGGAGAATACAGTATCTAATGCCTTGTCTCTCTGACACAACTTTCCTTCTTTCCAACCTCTGTCTCCTGGTTTTCGATCCCTCCCACCCTCCAGCCCTGTCTACTCTAACAGGGGTCAGTGTGTACATGGCCTACTCTGCTGCAGTCTTCCAGGAGGCGTTGTGTCTGGCTGAGCAGAGAGGGGTTAACTTGGACGTGGTCAGCACTGTGTTCGGCTGGTCCCTGGTCCTGGCCTGGCTCTCTGGTGCAACACAACTCCTCACCTCTGCTGGCTTCCTGCTGGCCTGTAGGATCACCACAAAACAGAGAGAGGAGCTGGAACTGTGAGTGAGGGATCCAAGAAGAGACAAAGAGATCGGATTAAAATGAAAAAGAATAGAGAGAAAGAGCTGTCCTTAAATGGAGAGCAGTTGTGGCTGTTCCTCAATAAATCATACTGCCTAAGTTTTCACATTCCAACAAAGTTATATCAACTGAAGAGCAAATCAATGTGAGGACCATATTAAGCGATTATTGATTGACAGAGGAACATCATTAAAGAAAATATACTTGTTTCGTTGTTAAAATCACAATTTCTGTACAGAATGGATTTTCTGGAAATTCCCTGCAGCCAGCCAACACGACAATGCTAACCGTCTCAGCGGGGAGCAACTTACAAATGTTGCCCTCCATTAATCTGTATGCCTTTCAGTCTCTGCTAACGTTGGATATTGATGTTCATTGCACTGTAGCTCTCACCCTTTATCTCCATCTGCCCTGTTTCTGTTCACTGATCTGAGACAGAAATATCATGTTTCTCCCTATGAAGACATGAAGCGTGTGTAGACTGAAATTATTGGTGGCATGAAGATGCTAATTACCTGAGAGTTGTAACATGCTATTCAATCCCTCTATCATTTGAAAATGGTGATGATGATGCTGTTGTTGTAAGCTTCTGAGAAAAGGACAGGGCCATTAAAATAACTGACAAATACTATAATGACATATGATTTAAAAGACACGAGAAGGACACAAGAAAGACAGTGAGAGTGAGAGAGGGAAAGAGAGAGAGAGAGAGAAGCCGAAGACGAGTAGGCGAAAGAGAAAGAAAATGGAAGAGGTTTCAAGTAATTCCTGTCTACTCTGCAACAGGCACACTAAATGCATGGAAATTGATTCTAATTCTGAATGAAATGACTCTGATTATTGTCATTTAGAGCCCAAGCCATTATACCTCCCGGGGTATCACTTAGAGGGACAGACAAGGAGAAAAAACAAAGATTAGAAGAGGATTTTTTTTTTATCCTTCTTTAATAAGACTATATTACATTAAGAAATCCCCACCCACCCCCAGCACACACACAACCCAACCCCCATAAAAACACATGGTGTGCTGCTACACCTCCACAAACATCTTACACCGCACACAGATACATACCTCAAACCCCAATCACAACTGGACCTCAAAGCCCCCTTGTCCAACCACACAGACAGCCCCCGCAAGTCACCAAACCTCCTCAAAAAGTTCAACACTGTCAATAAGTTTTTAAAAGTCTAACTCGACCCTAAGGCGTGCAGGGACCATCCCCCTAAATAACAACACCGGGTCCGTAACCCCTGACCCCCTGACCCCATGACCAACTTAGATTGGGCAAACTAAAAATACCTAGCACATACAGAGAATACATGTTGGACAGTCTCAGCCATCATAGAAAAAGGACAGCCTTCCCCAATCCCAGGGTCAACTCGAGTCAACCAGCTATTGGTGGCCAGGGCCCCATGTAAAACCCTCCACTGGAGGTCACCAGACCGTTTGGGAGCTGGGAGTTTATAGAGCACCCTCCACCTATACCCAGCCAGGCCATCAGAGCCCAGAACCCCCTGCCATTGGGGGCCCCTAACACCTTCCAACTCCCTAATATCCCTGACCTTCACACAGAGGGAGTACAAACCCTTGCTCCCCACCTCTGCAAAATCACCCAGTTCAGGAGAACTAAAAGACAATATGTCCCCCCGACCCCCCTGCCAGTCCCCCGTCTCTGCCGTCACCTGTAGTGGTGGAAATGGTTGTGGCCCCTCCCCCAGTGCCACCTCGAAGACTCCCCTCACCGGTTCCGGCAGCGCATCCTGTACCTCACCCATGAACCTCTCCAGCACCCGGTGTGACGTAATCCCAGACTGCCAGCTCTTGCGGGGTCTTCCAGCCTCCACCCCCGGGCCACCGTTAATCCGCCAGTGTCCTGATACCTGCTGCCATCAACAGTCCAAGCAGGGTCGCAGAATGGACAGAACCCAAAGGGATCAGTGTGTTATGAAAAATGGGTTCCTTCCACACCCAAGGTCCAGGTGTCACTCCGTCCTCACGCACGAACGTCAGCAATCCCCAGGCCTTCAGAACTGCACAATAGAAGTCTGAGACCCCGGACAGCTTCAGCCCCTGCAGTCTCGTGAGGAAGAGCTGATCCAGCCCCAGACCACCGGCCCTCCTCAGCAGAGCACAAGCTGGTCCCCTCTAACTGACACCTGGTTGATCCAACAGTCTCTGTGCTGCTTTAAGACGAAAGGCTGCCACCCTGCTCTCCAGGTCCACCAGGCCCTGACCGCCCTCCCGGACCGGTAAAAACAAAACAGCCGCCCTCAGCCAATGATGTCCAGACCAGAAGAAGTCCACCAGCGACGCTGTAAGTCCGCCAGCAGCCCGGCCGGGGGGTTAAGAACAGCAAGTCGATGCCACAGGGAGGACGCCACCCAGTTGTTAATGATCAGCACCCGTCCTCGGTATGACACCTGGGAGAGGAGCCACCTCCACCTCGTCAGCCTAGACACTACTGCCTGAGCCACCCCCTGCCAGTTCTTTGTGACCCAACACTCCTAAACTCACCCCCTCCCAGACACACCCCTAAAATCTTAAGCCCCTCCTTATCTCCTTTCAACCCCCCAGCAAGCCCAGGAGGTACCCTGTCCTCCCATGCCACACAGCAATGCCCCACTCTTACCCCATTCCAACCCCCCAGCAAGCCCAGGAGGTACCCTGTCCCCCCATGCACACAGCAATGCCCCACTCTTACCCCATTCCAACCCCCCAGCAAGCCCAGGAGGTACCCTGTCCCCCCATGCACACAGCAATGCCCCACTCTTACCCCATTCCAACCCCCCAGCAAGCCCAGGAGGTACCCTGTCCCCCCATGCCCCACACAGCAATGCCCCACTCTTACCCCAGTTCAACCCCCCAGGAAGCCCAGGAGGTACCCTGTCCCCCCATGCCCCACACAGCAATGCCCCACTCTTACCCCAGTTCAACCCCCCAGGAAGCCCAGGAGGTACCCTGTCCCCCCATGCCCCACACAGCAATGCTCCACTCTTACCCCAGTTCAACCTGGCAGATGATTCCCCCTCATACACCCTTAAACACGACTCCAACGCCAGGACATCCTGGTCCTTCAACAGGACTGAGACAGTTTCCTGCATAACAGACCCAAAAAGGGCTCAATAGCAAGGGTGTAGAACTGCCCAGATAGAGGACAACCCTGACGTATGCCCCTCCCCACCGGACAGGCCTACTGAGCCCCCCTCCCACCTTCACCAGACAAGAAGCCCCAGCATACAACATTTTAACCCAGGACAAAAACCGCTCCCCACTCCCAAAAGCAGACAACCCCCTAAACAAATATATATGATCCACCCTGTCAAACGCCTTTTCCTGGTCCAAAGAAACCAGTCTTCGAAGACCCTGACAAATCCAACATATCCCTGATCAAAAACAGATTGTCTGTGATAGTGTGACCTTTTCAGCCCTATATAAATCAGAATAGAACTCCACAGCTCGCTCCTGCATCTCCCCCACAACAGAAGACCTCGCCCATCTCTCCCACAACAGAAGACCTCGCCCATCTCCCCCACAACAGAAGACCTCGCCCATCTCCCCCACAACAGAAGACCTCGCCCATCTCTCCCACAACAGAAGACCTCGCCCATCTCCCCCACAACAGAAGACCTCGCCCATCTCCCCCACAACAGAAGACCTCGCCCATCTCCCCCACAACAGAAGAAACCCGACCATCAGCCATACGTAAACAGTGCATACGCTTCCTTTCTCCACTCTGTGTTTCCAAGCCAAAAAAGGAGGAGCTGGGAGCATCCATCTCATTCAAAATAGAAAACCTAGCTCTTACAAGTGCCCCCTTTGCTTTCAACTCAAGAAATGCACCCAGATCCCTACGCAATTCAGGCAGGTTCGAAACCAGCCCCCCCCGTTTTGCCCGAGCAACTCAGCCTCCGTCTCACTTAAGTTCTGTTCAAGTTTCCCCAACACTCTCCTAGATTCAGCTGAGGAAAAAGACGTAAATTGTTGACAAAAAAGCCAAATCTGTGTCCTCCCAACATCCCACCACAGACTAAGAGACTCATAATCATCCTTCCGCTGCACCCAACACCCCCAAAATTTAATAAAACAAGAGCAAAAAGCAGCATCTAGTAAGGGCTTTACATTACATTTCCAGTAGGACGCATGCCGGAGCCCCGGTGTAACAGAGAGCTGAGACCTGGTAATATGATAAACCTAACTGGGAGTATGGAGGCCGACACCAGCCTATTGTTCTGGTGCCTGAACATATAAACACGATCCAGGCAAGAGGCACTAACCCTCCCCCCAACTACCTTCACCCAGGTATATACAAACCCTCCCCCCAACTACCTTCACCCAGGTATATACTAACCCTCCCACCGACTACCTTCACCCAGGTATATACAAACCCTCCCCCCAACTACCTTCACCCAGGTATATACTAACCCTCCCCCCGACTACCTTCACCCAGGTATATACTAACCCTCCCCCCGACTACCTTCACCCAGGTATATACTAACCCTCCCCCGACTACCTTCACCCAGGTATATACTAACCCTCCCCCCCGACTACCTTCACCCAGGTATATACAAACCCTCCCCCCAACTACCTTCACCCAGGTATATACTAACCCTCCCCCCGACTACCTTCACCCAGGTATATACTAACCCTCCCACCGACTACCTTCACCCAGGTATATACTAACCCTCCCCCCGACTACCTTCACCCAGGTATATACTAACCCTCCCCCCCGACTACCTTCACCCAGGTATATACAAACCCTCCCCCCCGACTACCTTCACCCAGGTATATACTAACCCTCCCCCCGACTACCTTCACCCAGGTATATACAAACCCTCCCCCCGACTACCTTCACCCAGGTATATACTAACCCTCCCCCGACTACCTTCACCCAGGTATATACAAACCCTCCCCCCGACTACCTTCACCCAGGTATACTGTCTGGTGGTTGGATGCAGAGTTGCCCAAACATCCACCAAGTCATACTGAATCAATACATAATTCAGCACCCCTGCAGAGACTGGATGTGGCTCCTCACCATTCCGGTCCCTGGTAAAATCAATCATGCAGTTCCAACCCCCCCCTAAAACCAGCACCTCAGCCTGTTCTATCAGTGCCAGCTCTTTGCGTTAGCACCCAAAAAACACTCCCCACTCCCGCCCTGTACTAGGTGCATACACATTTATTAAAAACAAACAGCACATTCTCAATCTCTGCCTTTACAACCAACAACCTGCCGCCACACACTTCCTTTGACAACTTAATATTGACGCCCAGACCAAGGGAGAAAAATACTGACACCCCTGCACTATTGTTGGTACCATGGCTCAGCCCCCCTGCACTACTGTTGGTACCATGGCTCAGCACCTTTGCCCCCTTCCACCAGAGCCCCCAATCCACCTCATTTACAACATGCAAAAACAGGTCATCTATATGTTTATGTTTGACAAACTCCCCCAACAGGTTTTCTAAGTGATGTAAAGGGAACACTAGACCCTGTGCCCTACAGCAGTGGTTCTCAACTTTAGACCTTTTATTCTGCTTCTCTTATCAGGTATATAGTGAAACTTTCTCTAGCCACAGGGCCAAATTTGTATATAACTAGAACTAATAGGTCACACCATATTGATTATAGGATAAAACCTTACAGATATCTGCAAGTTTGTATGGTGTTGAGTCTAGGGTTTCATTTGGAATTGAGTTGTGAAGTTCACTTGCTCAAACATGTTTTTTGAGCGTAGAGTGTGGACCTTACATTCTAACTCTGAAATTATACATTTTTGTTTAATTCTGATACAATTCTGTCCTCTCCACTAAGTCAACCAATACCATAAATGTAGGCTTCAAGGACAAGCTGTCACCAAGACACATTTGATCTGCAATGTTATCAGTCCTAAAGAGACGTGGGTATTATCTAAAAATGTTTTTGTCCTTGAGAAATGTTTTAATCCAGACCTGTCAGCCTTGGATGCAGAATAGGAGGATATCTGAGGGATGATGGTTCCAAAGTGTGATTCATGTTTTGAAATGTTGTGTGAGGCAAAGTCCTGATGAGTCAAACCTAACAGATAGATGAGCTCATGTCCCAGTTCAGACATTATCTGCTTGTGTCTGCTCATTGTCAACACAAAATAAAAATCCCTTTGGCTTTCTCCTTTTCTGTTTTGAAACAATCATAGCAAACGTGTATTTTCATCTATAGCTGACACATCTAAAAATTAGGAGGGCGTGTATTTTCATCTATAGCTGACACATCTAAAAATTAGGAGGGCGTGTATTTTCATCTATAGCTGACACATCGAAACATTTGGAGGGGCGTGTACTTTCATCTATAGCTGACACATCTATACATTAGGAGGGCGTGTACTTTCATCTATAACTGACACATCTATACATTAGGAGGGCGTGTATTTTCATCTATAGCTGACACATCTATACATTAGGAGGGCGTGTATTTTCATCTATAGCTGACACATGCTTGTGTCTGCTCATTGTCAACACAAAATAAAAATCCCTTTGGCTTTCTCCTTTTCTGTTTTGAAACAATCATAGCAAACATAACCAACTCATTAGTGAAACGGATGAAACATAGAGGTTATGATAAAGTAAATAATTACATGAAATTGAGCAGAAGTGGATGGAAAAAAATAACAAAACAAACAATGACTACATTCTTTGCCTCAAACATTTGGAGGGCGTTTACTTTCATCTATGGCTGACACATCTAAACATTAGGAGGGCGTGTATTTTCATCTATAGCTGACACATCTAAACATTAGGAGGGCGTGTATTTTCATCTATAGCTGACACATCTATACATTAGGAGGGCGTGTACTTTCATCTATAGCTGACACATCTAAACATTAGGAGGGCGTGTATTTTCATCTATAGCTGACACATCTAAACATTAGGAGGGTGTGTATTTTTATCTATAGCTGACACATCTAAACATTTGGAGGGCGTGTATTTTCATCTATAGCTGACACATCTATACATTAGGAGGGCGTGTACTTTCATCTATAGCTGACACATCTATACATTAGGAGGGCGTGTACTTTCATCTATAGCTGACACATCTATACATTAGGAGGGCGTGTACTTTCATCTATAGCTGACACATCTAAACATTTGGAGGGCGTTTACTTTCATCTATAGCTGACACATCTAAACATTTGGAGGGCGTGTATTTTCATCTATAGCTGACACATCTATACATTAGGAGGGCGTGTACTTTCATCTATAGCTGACACATCTATACATTAGGATGCCGTGTACTTTCATCTATAGCTGACACATCTAAACATTTGGAGGGCGTTTACTTTCATCTATAGCTGACACATCTAAACATTTGGAGGGCGTGTATTTTCATCTATAGCTGACACATCTATACATTAGGAGGGCGTGTATTTTCATCTATAGCTGACACATCTATACATTTGGAGGGCGTGTAATTTCATCTATGGCTGACACATCTAAACATTAGGAGGGCGTGTATTTTTATCTATAGCTGACACATCTATACATTAGTAGGGCGTGTATTTTTATCTATAGCTGACACATCTATACATTAGTAGGGCGTGTACTTTCATCTATAGCTGACACATCTAAACATTAGGAGGGCATGTATTTTCATCTATAGCTGACACATCTAAACATTAGGAGGGTGTGTAATTTCATCTATAGCTGACACATCTATACATTAGGAGGGTGTTTACTTTCATCTATAGCTGACACATCTATACATTAGGAGGGCGTGTATTTTCATCTATAGCTGACACATCTAAACATTAGGAGGGCGATTACTTTCATCTATAGCTGACACATCTAAACATTAGGAGGGCGTGTATTTTCATCTATAGCTGACACATCTAAAAATTAGGAGGGCGAGTATTTTCATCTATAGCTGACACATGGAAACATTTGGAGGGGCGTGTACTTTCATCTGTAGCTGACACATCTATACATTAGGAGGGCGTGTACTTTCATCTATAACTGACACATCTATACATTAGGAGGGCATGTATTTTCATCTATAGCTGACACATCTATACATTAGGAGGGCGTGTATTTTCATCTATAGCTGACACATCTATACATTAGGAGGGCGTGTATTTTCATCTATAGCTGACACATCTAAACCATAGACTGTAAAAAAAATGGACGACGCCCCTTCGCTCTTTTCCATTGGTGAAAACTGAAGCCGCCAGTGTCCCGATACGGCGCTGACATCTTGGACTTGCGTCTGCGCAGATAGCGATCTTGGGACCAGTTCTGCGCAGTAGTTATGCGCAGTAGCGAGCAGGAAGTAAAGCCGTAAAGCCACGAAATCAACGGCCCCACCCCTGTGCCCCGCCCTCACTCTCCCTCGCAGAATGCGGATACCGTAATCAATCACAAGCACATGCTGCACTGTTTTGGAAGTGGAGTCCTGCTCCTGTGAACTCTGTCTGCTCCGTTCCACTCCAACCTCATTAAAATAAGGTAAATACAAGTAGCCTACTAACCACACATTTAAACAGAGTTCAATCAAGTCCAAGTACAGTACAACCTTTGCTTGTTAAACCTAGACAATATGTTATAGCCTAACTTACATCATGTTTAACCTTAATTTAGAATAGGCCTAATAAAAAATGTTTTGGTAACTTCTAGCTAACGATCACCTGCTAGCTATTAACATGGCTATTAACGAGGCTTGTTGTCTTTTAGCTAACGTTAGCTAGCCCATTGCATTTATTTACTAATTAAATAGCTTTAACTTACAGAAAAAAATTCAAAGATCGATTGGAAATGCCAGATGGGTTAGCACAATCTACTGCAGAACAACCCATTATGTCCGTGTGAAATTATATCAATTATAGAAATTTAGAGATTGGAGCTTTAAATTTAATCTCCTTAGTCCTCCAAAGATCTCGAAAAAAGCCTGTTGGCGCTTCAGTGGCTCCTCGGCTCAGATTAGCTGTCAATCACGACGTCACACCACCGTTTTTAGAGCATTAAATAACTAAACTAAACTAAAAACCAACTTATTTTAAAAACAAACTCTTGAATTTACATTGGCGTGATACAACCTACAGTAAATGACAGAAACCAGCTTCGGAAAAAAGATATTTGAAGGGTAATTTAATTGTTTATTTGGTCTCGCGTCCCATTGAATAACATGGGGAGGCGGGGTTTATGACCTATACTAGGACCACTCACCAGGGGGCGATCGAGACGTTTTGGCTTCACTTTTCAGGGCTTGTGCGGCACGCTTGATCCAAACATTTGGAGGGCGTGTACTTTCATCTATAGCTGACACATCTATACATTAGGAGGGCGTGTACTTTCATCTATAGCTGACACATCTATACATTAGGAGGGCGTGTACTTTCATCTATAGCTGACACATCTATACATTAGGAGGGCGTGTACTCACAGAATTATTTTTTGACAAATTAAAAAACAGAATCACTGAGTTGGAAAAAGAATCACCCCCCTCCTAAAAATGACTTGTAAACCCAACCAGGTGTAGTTATTAATCACCTTCTCAATAGCACACAAAGCCAATTGATTTTCAACTGTAATCAGCTGTGGTCATTTCAGTCCTTGGTAGTGCAACTGAAGAAAACAATCAACTATGGGTGGCAAGGCATTGTCAAAAGATCTCCGGGATAAATTTGTGGACAGGCACAAATCACGAGATGGATACAAAAAAGATTCAAAGGCTTTATCAGTGCCTAGAAGCACATTGAAGTCTATTATTAAGATGTGCAAGGTATTTGGTACAACACAGACCCTCCCTGGGTCAGGACGTTGCTCCAAACTGGATGAAAGAGCCAGGAGGAAACTGGTCAGAGAGGCTACCAAGAAGACTACAGCAACTATGAAGCAATTGTAGGTATTCATGACAAAGAGTGGTCATTGTGTGCATGTGACAACAATATCACAAATTCTTCACAAATGTGGCTTGTATGGGAGGGTTGCAAGAAAAAAGCCACTCCTCAAGAAAGGCCACGTGCAGTCACGACTGAGCTTTGCCAAAAGGCACCTTGAAGATTCTAAGGCCATGTGGAAAAAGGTGTTATGGTCAGATGAGGCTAAAATTGAATTATTTGGCCTCAACGCCAAGCGATGTCTGGCAAAAATCCAATACAGCTCACCATCTAAATAACACCATTCCTACAGTAAAGCATGGAGGTGGTAATATCATGTTATGGGGTTGTTTCTCTGCAGCAGGGACTGGAGCACTTGTCAGGATAGAAGGAAAAATGGATGGGGTAAAACACTGTCAAATTCTTGAGGAAAGTCTGCTGTTCTCTGCCAGAAAGTTGTCAATTGGAAGAAGATTTACCTTCCAACATGACAATGACCCAAAGCACACAGCAAAACTGACCACACAGTGGTTGAAGGAGAAAAAGGTGAATGTCCTTGCATGGCCTAGTCAGAGCCTGGACTTAAACCCCATTGGAAATCTGTGGAATTACTTGAAGACAGCAGTCCACAAACGGTCACCATCAAATTTAACTGAACTTGAGCAGTTCTGCAAAGAAGAGTGGAGAATATTGCAACGTCTAGATGTGCAAAGTTAGTAGAGACATATCCCAACAGACTAAAGGCTGTAATTAAAGCAAAAGGTGGTTCAACAAAATACTGACACAAAGGGGGTGATCCTTTTTCCAACTCAGTGATTATGTTTTTTAATTTTGTATTTTTTTCTGACATGTTGGTGTTATATCTTTCACTTGGATGTTATAAGTTGCACTGAGTAAATACAGCTGAATGAAACAAAAACGGTTTAACATTAAATACAACAAAAGACATCACAGTATTTTCCATTTTGTCCTTTACAAATACTGTATGTGCAGAGAATAAAAAATAAAATACATCAAGATACCAAATCAAAAACAAAACAATTTCTCCCTAGAAATGTGTACAGATATGGTAGTGTATCCAGTGTGGTATGGCATTGTAACTTGACTACTGTCATTCTGATTTTCCCTGTTGATGCCTCAGTTAATCCACTGAGACTGAGAGCTGCACTGCCTCTCCCACGGAAAGAGCCGGACTGACGTCATGGTCAATAATTACAGCACACATTTCATCTAAGACTACCGTTCTGTGTTCCACTTTGAGCTACTCCAACACCACACATGTGAAACCAGCTTCACTCCCAGAGTTTATACCCACAGAATTTCAGAATTTAGAGGCCACTCCCTTTTTTGATAACCTTTAAAGGACATATACTGTACAGCAATCTGCCATTCTGCTGCATGCGAAGTATCACCAAAGTATGAAACATCGTTGGTGTCTGTGTCTGTAGATCCTCATATAACCATCCAATCACATGCCTTGAGTCTGAATCCCTCGATTTAGATTTTGCTTGGAAGACCTGATGTCATGTTGTCATGTCATTATAATATATCCAATGATATGCTTCTAATGTAAATGTGTACAGACTACCTGTCATTCCCAGATCCAGTATGCAACTAATCTGGGGCCATATTCACAAAACATCTTAAGGCCAAAAGTAGCTCCTAATTTGCTGATTTAGGAGTAACTCTTGAAAAAGAATGGGCCCGTCACTCCTAACTTTAGAACTTTTTTGGCCTGAGATATTTCACAAAGCGTTTTAGCGCTAAAACCAGCTCCTAAATCTGTGAAAAGTTAGGAGTAGTGAAGAGGACTCCTAAGTCACCAAGACCAGGTCACAAACAACCCCGCCAGCAATGCGCCTCATTATCAGGTCGACGTTTTAGAAACATTTAATGATGCTGAGCTTTTAAAAGGGTATGGGTTTTAAAAGGGTATGGGTTTTAAAAGGGTATGGGTTTTAAAAGGGTTAGGGTTTTAAAAGGGTATGGGTTTTAAAAGGGTATGGGTTTTAAAAGGGTTAGGGTTTTAAAAGGGTTAGGGTTTTAAAAGGGTTAGGGTTTTAAAAGGGTATGGGTTTTAAAAGGGTATGGGTTTTAAAAGGGTATGGGTTTTAAAAGGGTATGGGTTTTAAAAGGGTTAGGGTTTTAAAAGGGTATGGGTTTTAAAAGGGTATGGGTTTTAAAAGGGTATGGCCTTAATCGTGACGGTCTTATGATCAAAGTGATCTAGTCAGGGATGCCGTCACTTCACCAACAAACAGAAACAACCCAATAACACCAGAGATCAAGGTTCTGGCAACTCTATGTTACTTAACCACAGGAAAATGCAGAGCAATTCAGCGCCGAAGAAATACGTACATCTCAGTCATCTGTCAGTAGAATATTACATCAAACAATAAATGGCCTCCCCAGATCCCATATCATCCGAAAAATTATTCGGTTTCCTAATTCGCCAACTACAAAGAAACAAAGATGACCTCATGGCCATATCTGGATTATTGCACCATCAAAAGATGAATGCACATTTGTTTACGAGCTGCCAGACATGTAAGAGACTGACAATTACCTGAACATATCTTGACTAGTCAGTATATCATTCTTGGTTTCATGTTTAATCTGTGACACTTGGCCTAGATTTTTATTTTAATATATTTATTTTAATGTGCAACATGACACATCCTTCTACAGTGTTGCTATGATGAATTGACTGACAGAGACCCGTCCCCTATCAGCCAATCACTGTGGGCATATTAAGTAGGCTTGTTCATGGAACACGACATCATCCATAGTAACAGGGTCAACCCCGCGCTTTCTCTTAGCTTAAGACTTCTCCCCATTTCTTCAATACGGCCCCTGGACTACATGTTGAATACGGCCCCTGGTTTACATGTTGAATACGGCCCCTGGTTTACATGTTGAATACGGCCCCTGGACTACATGTTGAATACGGCCCCTGGTTTACATGTTGAATACGGCCCCTGGACTACATGTTGAATACGGCCCCTGGACTACATGTTGAATACGGCCCCTGGTTTACATGTTGAATACGGCCCCTGGTTTACATGTTGAATACGGCCCCTGGACTACATGTTGAATACGGCCCCTGGTTTACATGTTGAATACGGCCCCTGGTTTACATGTTGAATACGGCCCCTGGTTTACATGTTGAATACGGCCCCTGGTTTACATGTTGAATACGGCCCCTGGTTTACATGTTGAATACGGCCCCTGGTTTACATGTTGAATACGGCCCCTGGTTTACATGTTGAATACGGCCCCTGGTTTACATGTTGAATACGGCCCCTGGTTTACATGTTGTTAATAATTTCTCTTAGCTTAAGACTTCTCCCCTTTCCTTAGTAAAAGAGGGTCTCAGCAGCTTTGTGAATAAGTGTTAAGAGGAAACTCTTAGCTAGGAGCTTTTAGTGCTGTTTAGGAATCCTCCTAGTGGTAAGATTAAATGTTTTGTGAATACGGCCCCTGATAGGTAGACTAACCGTGTACCATGACCGTCGTGACCATCCGGTCTACCGTTTGTAGGAACACTTTTTGCAGACAAGTGATTTCACAACATGATGCAAAAACAAATGGGGTGTCCTGAAGCCCAGTGAGGTTCCAACACATGAGTTGCCATTGAGTACTTGCAGCAAGTTAGTAGCTAGTAGTGTTAGACAGTGTCTAGCTGCTGTAGCTAGCTAGCTATATGATGGTCAGTGCATGTGGTCTTTAAGACTTTGAAGTTTCAGGCCTTAGCCGCATTTATTTTACAATGGAACCAAACCCCAAACTAAGCAGTAGTCAAACTGAAATGATCAACCGAAGAGTGGCAGGGATGTCTCTCTGTTAACCAATGGGCTTGGCAGGGATGTCTCTCTGTTAACCAATGGGCTTGGCAGGGATGTCTCTCTGTTAACCAATGGGCTTGGCAGCGATGTCTCTCTGTTAACCAATGGGCTTGGCAGGGATGTCTCTCTGTTAACCAATGGGCTTGGCAGGGATGTCTCTCTGTTAACCAATGGGCTTGGCAGGGATGTCTCTCTGTTAACCAATGGGCTTGGCAGGCGGTGAGGCAGCGCTGGCCCAGACATCCTCACCTGTTTATGAGAGACACAGATTGAAAAATAATCATACTCAAACGTTTTAATAAAGTCCTGAGTGTAGGCTATTTCCCAGGCATTTGGACTAATAACACCCATTTTTAAGAACGGAGACAAATTTGATTCCAGCAACTACCGAGGAATTTGTGTCAACAGCAACCTGGACAAACTATTCTGTGCCGTCATAAACAGCAGATTAATGCATTATTTTCGTGAACACAATGTCCTGAGCTGAAGTCAGATAGGATTCCTACCAAGTCACTGAACATCAGACCATATTTCTACCCTTCACACCCTCATCGATAAACACGTAAATCAAAACAAAACATTGATTATCTCCTGCTTCATTGATTTTGAAAAAGCATTTGACTCAATTTGGCATGAAGGAATTTTACTAAAACAAATTTAAAGTGGGGTAAAAACATATGATATTATCAAATCAATGTACACAAATAACAAATGTGTTATTTGTGTACATTGATTTGATAAAACATTTGAGATATCAAAATTGGAGATATCACACAGAATTATTTTCTCAAAGACATGAAGTAAAACAAGGAAACAATTTAAGCTCAAGCCTATTTAACATCTATATTAATGAATTGACTGAAATGCTTGAATAATCAACAGCCCCAGGACTCACTCTAAACAACACAGAAATAAAATGCCTCCTGTATGCAGATGATCTGGTTCTACTGTCAACAACAAAAGAGGGCCGACAGCATCATTTAGATACACTACATCAGTTCTGTCAGACCTGGGCACTGACAGTCAACCTAAAAAAGACAAATATTATGATCCAAATCCAGATTTAAGAAAACAGATATACATTCTTATTAGGCTCCACTCACATAGAACACTCACACACTTACACATATTTCGGACAGAAAATTAGCTTGCCAGGGAATTCCAACATGGCTGTGAATGAACTTAGAGATAAAGTAAGGAGAGGTTTTTATGCCATTAAAAGAATTATACATGCCAATTAGGATCTGGCTCAAAATATTCAAATATATAATTGAACCAATTGCACTATATGGCAGTGAAGTGTGGGGCCCGCTTACAAAACAAGAATTTGACAAAAGGGACAAACACCCAAAATGTAAAAACAAAATTAAATATTTTCAAAGAACAACAGAAACTGAGAAAATGCAGCTTATTCTAAGATAATTGAAAAGATCCTCACCAGTCTATGAGAGAAAGAAAAATGAAAAACTGCCTACTGCCAATATGTATCACCCCTCCTTTTCTCTCTCACGGACAACCCCTTTATATTGTCACCTGAATCGTCCCTCAAGAGAGGCAGGTGTGGGGAGGTGGACCGCCTGTATCCCAGTGCTCCACAGACCACCTGTATCCCAGTGCTCCCCAGACCGCCTGTATCCCAGTGCTCCCCAGACCGCCTGTATCCCAGTGCTCCCCAGACCGCCTGTATCCCAGTGCTCCACAGACCGCCTGTATCCCAGTGCTCCCCAGACCGCCTGTATCCCAGTGCTCCCCAGACCACCTGTATCCCAGTGCTCCCCAGACCGCCTGTATCCCAGTGCTCCACAGACCGCCTGTATCCCAGTGCTCCCCAGACCGCCTGTATCCCAGTGCTCCCCAGACCGCCTGTATCCCAGTGCTCCCCAGACCGCCTGTATCCCAGTGCTCCCCAGACCGCCTGTATCCCAGTGCTCCACAGACCACCTGTATCCCAGTGCTCCACAGACCGCCTGTATCCCAGTGCTCCACAGACCGCCTGTATCCCAGTGCTCCACAGACCGCCTGTATCCCAGTGCTCCCCAGACCACCTGTATCCCAGTGCTCCACAGACCACCTGTATCCCAGTGCTCCACAGACCGCCTGTCCATGTCCTCTGATATCACTGATATTTTAGTCATTTAGCAGATATTCTGATCCAGATGAATAGATTAATGACTTGATATGAAGCATTGGCTAATTCATCACTAAAATATACTGATCAAGACATCTGTGTGTAAAATAAGTTTAAAATATGAAAATATGGAAAGGATTGACATGGTAATATTGATTAAAAAGATGTCAGTGGGTTTCCAGAGGAGCCATCCAATACAGGATGTCCATAAATCCCCAGGTCTGAACACTACCTTTCATGTCTAACAAGTCATGTTCTCTGGCATTAAAACCCCTTTGTTATTCAAGACATTACTGCTGACATTTAGATCTGGATTGGCAACACAGGATGTGATCATTTGGCACCTGGCTAATATTCTACCTTATTTTCTGCATTTGAACAAGAAACGTAGGCTTATTAAGTTAACAAAGCCCTCGCTTGCTACCTGCCATTGTGTCTCATCTTCCAAAATGCATGCAATGGTTTCTGCCCGGGAAAACTATTTCACCTAGCAATTAGCCTGCAGTGGGTGAGGGGCCCGTGGTGGATGGGGGGCCGCAGTGTGGTGGGGGGCCCGTGTGAGGAGGCCCGTGGTGGATGGGGGGGCTGCGGTGTGGTGGGGGGCCCGTGTGAGGAGGCCCATGGTGGATGGGGGGCCGCGGTGTGGTGGGGGGCCGCGGTGTGGTGGGGGGCTCGTGTGAGGAGGCCCATGGTGGATGACAGATGGTAGCATAATCTACGACAGGATTGGCTTGACATGCGTACAATGTATAGATGGCTCCTGATTCATATGAAATTATGCAAAGCCGGTATGATTCAAATGCGTCGTTTGACTGATGGACTGTTGAACTATCATCTAAACATTTTAGTGCTACGGCCTGTAGCTATAGCATGTAGCATTCCAGGCAAAAGGTCACAGTATTGACAATAAAACTGGTAAGACTGATCAGTCAGACTGAGCTGACGGGGTAAATACTTGGGGAGTAGGAAGACTGAAAGGTGATCAGACTGTCCCGGGTGGGGGAGGGAAGTGGCTGGGGGGGGTTTTTTTTCTTTTGAAAACAAGCAAATTTCTAAGTGACACCAAATATTTGAATGGTAGTGTACATACAAATTACTGCAAAAATAAAGGTAACTCTGTAGAAAATGTTGGTGTTTTTGTTGAGCTGGTTACTATGCCTCCTGCTTATGGTGGGGGTTAGGATTTTTTTTTTACCAAGCATAACATGCGGTAGAAAGACCAACCGAATATCCCCAAGGACTCTCATGATAATCGCCCTTGCCTTAAAAATCCTGACAGAAACCAAGGTATGGGCCAGGATGAAAAGGTAATTTTGCCTCATCTGTCTTCATCCCTTCATCTGTTCTCTCTCTTCCTTTCTCTCTGATACAACCTCAGCCTCTCTATTTTCACGGCCTGCCTTTTCCTCTCATTCTGTCTCTCTCTCCCTCTGGGTACCTCTTTCGGCCTTTCTCTCATTTACAGAACAATATTAGATCTGCGGCCGGGGAGCCTGAAGTCTCAGTTCAATCAGTAGGCTACATTATTGGTCACTGTCTATATATCGTAATGAAGTTGATCTACACACTGTAGTTAAAACAAGCTATATCAACCCTTCCAGACAACATTTGGCATCAATGAGTCATTCTAGCTTGGTATCCAGGTGATTTCCTAGATTCTGGGTTGATCCCTCTGAGACGTTCCTGATGGCCTTTTCTATCCTGACTATAATTAACTTGTTAGGTGTCTCAAATGCCAGATGGATGTTGATGTCACACACTGTATCAATCAATCGATCAACCACATTTTCTTTATAAAGCCCTTTTTACAACAGCAGCTGCATTTACAGAGACACCCGGCCTTAAACCCCAAGGAGCAAACAATAGTAGTGTTGAATTTCAGTGGCTAGGAAAAACTCCCTAAGAAGGCCGAAATTTAGGAAGAAACCTAGAGAGGACCGAGGCTCAGAGGGGTGACCAGTCCTCTTCTGGCTGTGCCGAGTGAAATATTAAGAATCCATTTGGAATAATTAATAAATGCATGTGGGCTAAATCCAGAGTCTATTTAAATTTAGACCAGGTCAGAAGCATGACCAGATGGACAAGGACAGGGTCAAAATGGGGGAGGGGGGAGGTGTCAGCACATGCTAGAACATATTAGAGCAGGCAATCTTCCTGAAATAACGTCCATGTCTTATACCGTAATTTCCCATTTATACATCCCGTTTCCCCCGGCAACCCTTTTCAAAGGTGACTGCTTTGAGGATGTAGAGGACTCAGAAACTCATCTAGCAAATATCATAAAAATTGGCATTACAGGGTTTTCAAAAACATCTTTGATTCTTCAACAAATTAATTTTGGAAGCGCCCTATGACAGATGTTTTATATGAATTAGTCATAATTCTCTGAGCATGTGGTTTATATATGGGTGTGGTTAATACTCAGGTTTGTTTACACACACAGCTATTAAATTAATGGTGGGGTTTATACACAGTCCAGATTATAAATGAGCATAAAAGGCTGAAAAAATTTACCCAGGCTGCTGGAGAGGGCTGTACCATTTATCTCAGCGTTCTTTATGGATACCATGGGCAATACAAGTTAACAGAGACAATCAATCAAATGTGTTTACAGTTAACAGAGACAATCAATCTTCCGGCTGTGCTGGGTGAACATTTTCATTAATTGACTATATTTACATTAATTGACTATATTCTAACAAATGCACCTGTGAATACAATTTGGAGTACTCTCATTAGGCATCAGCGATAACTGTCCAATTGCATATGTCAAACCTCACATTATAAAGTTTTTTTTTTTTGAAAGTTTCTGTAATTTTTTTTCTTTAGAATGTGAGGTTTGACATATGCAATTGGACAGTTATCACTGATGCCTAATGAGAGTACTCAAAATTGTATTCACAGGTGCATTTGTTAGAATATAGTCAATTAATGTAAAATTAACAGGGAGCTTGAGATAAGGCCTTGTTGGCTTAATGATTATTTATGTGTGATTTAGCTTCTCAACACATATGTGAGTCCCGTGCTTCCCAACCCAGGTTAATTGTGAGTCCTGTGCTTCCCAACACAGATTAATTATGAGTCCTGTGCTTCCCAACCCAGGTTAATTATGAGTCCTGTGCTTCCCAACACATTTGTGAGTCCCGTTCTTCCCAACACAGGTTAATTATGAGTCCTGTGCTTCCCAACCCAGGTTAATTATGAGTCCTGTGCTTCCCAACCCAGGTTAATTGTGAGTCCTGTGCTTCCCAACCCAAGTTAATTATGAGTCCTGTGCTTCCCAACCCAGGTTAATTATGAGTCCTGTGCTTCCCAACACATTTGTGAGTCCCGTTCTTCCCAACACAGGTTAATTATGAGTCCTGTGCTTCCCAACCCAGGTTAATTATGAGTCCTGTGCTTCCCAACCCAGGTTAATTGTGAGTCCTGTGCTTCCCAACCCAAGTTAATTATGAGTCCTGTGCTTCCCAACCCAGGTTAATTGTGAGTCCTGTGCTTCCCAACCCAGGTTAATTGTGAGTCCTGTGCTTCCCAACCCAAGTTAATTATGAGTCCTGTGCTTCCCAACACAGGTTAATTATGTGAGTCCTGTGCTTCCCAACCCAGGTTAATTATGTGAGTCCTGTGCTTCCCAACCCAGGTTAATTATGTGAGTCCTGTGCTTCCCAACCCAGGTTCATTATGAGTCCTGTGCTTCCCAACCCAGGTTAATTATGTGAGTCCTGTGCTTCCCAACCCAAGTTAATTATGAGTCCTGTGCTTCCCAACACAGGTTAATTATGAGTCCCGTTCTTCCCAACACAGGTTAATTATGAGTCCTGTGCTTCCCAACCCAGGTTAATTGTGAGTCCTGTGCTTCCCAACCCAGGTTAATTGTGAGTCCTGTGCTTCCCAACACAGGTTAATTATGTGAGTCCTGTGCTTCCCAACCCAGGTTAATTATGTGAGTCCTGTGCTTCCCAACCCAGGTTAATTATGTGAGTCCTGTGCTTCCCAACCCAGGTTAATTATGTGAGTCCTGTGCTTCCCAACCCAGGTTAATTATGTGAGTCCTGTGCTTCCCAACCCAGGTTAATTATGTGAGTCCTGTGCTTCCCAACCCAGGTTAATTATGAGTCCTGTGCTTCCCAACCCAGGTTAATTATGTGAGTCCTGTGCTTCCCAACCCAAGTTAATTATGAGTCCTGTGCTTCCCAACACAGGTTAATTATGAGTCCCGTTCTTCCCAACACAGGTTAATTATGAGTCCTGTGCTTCCCAACCCAGGTTAATTGTGAGTCCTGTGCTTCCCAACCCAGGTTAATTATGAGTCCTGTGCTTCCCAACACAGGTTAATTGTGAGTCCTGTGCTTCCCAACCCAGGTTAATTGTGAGTCCTGTGCTTCCCAACCCAAGTTAATTATGAGTCCTGTGCTTCCCAACACAGGTTAATTATGTGAGTCCTGTGCTTCCCAACCCAGGTTAATTATGTGAGTCCTGTGCTTCCCAACCCAAGTTAATTATGAGTCCTGTGCTTCCCAACACAGGTTAATTATGAGTCCCGTTCTTCCCAACACATATGTGAGTCCCGTTCTTCCCAACCCAGGTTAATTATGAGTCCTGTGCTTCCCAACCCAGGTTAATTATGAGTCCTGTGCTTCCCAACCCAGGTTAATTATGAGTCCTGTGCTTCCCAACCCAAGTAAAAATCCCTAAGGGTAATGACCTCCATTTAACTAAAAGAGGCTAAGAATTCCACCCAAGCAGACTGTTTTTAGCAGAAGCTGTGCAATAAACACCCACCCTTGGAATCTTACAGTTTGTACTTAATGTCAGACTAAGGACTATCAGCTCATATTGACTACAGAAGGAAGGACACGCTGTTTCAAGGAAGTGTTAGGTATAAATGACCTCCCGGCCCCTATTCCCCTCCTATCTGACCTGAATACATTGTAATCACTTAGCTCAATATCGGCACCATTTATCTTTCCAGGTTACCAGGTTTCTGAAAGCATGAAGATGTCCAGTTTGACTGTGATATTAAGATCGTACTGAAATCCAACTTGGGCAAAATACTTTGTATATTTAGATGTGGATCATGTGGATCTTCCAATCAGGATTATTAAAAACATTTCTAAGTATTAACAATCAAAACTGTCCATGAATGACAAGCCCATGTCCTTAGATACTGTAGACACAATAACCTGAGGAAAAGAGACAACAGACCACTACAACTCTCCGTTCCACAGCTGCAAGGAAATGTGATTGGGCCAGAGATAACTATGTTTTTAGCCAGTTTTCTGAGCACTTGCCAGGAGCAAAAGTACACTTTTGAAAATTGATGTTGGTAAAGGTGCCATAGTGTAGCATGCTAAGTGCAGGCCAACATTATTTATTTGGCACGCTTCCTGTTTTTGCATGCTCTTTGGGGTTTCAGACTTGACATCTTTATAAAGCACTTGCCAGGAGCAAAAGTCAATTTTTGAAAATTGACGGTGAAAAAGGTGCAATAGTGTAGCATGCTAAGTGCAGCCCAACATATTCGTTTGGCACGCTTCCTGTTGTTGCATGCTCTTTGGGGTTTCAGACTGGACATCTTTATAAGCACTTTGTGACAACTGCTGATATAAAAAGGCTTTATAAAATACATCTGCTTGATTGACTGCATATTCCTTACAGCTGGCCCTGTCATGTAGATCAGTTTCCTCCTCCTCTTCTTCCATATTTGGTACCGATATTCAGTACTAAGATATCCCACGTCTGACAAATATAAATGATCAGAAAGACAAAATCCAGTTCCAAGTCAGACATTTCATGTGAAAATATTCCGTATTCATCATGACCAAGCTGTTTTGACAGATACTGAATACCATGAATACACTGTAGCTACCTGGTGGAGGAGTGTTTAAAGGCAGCTGAGAGGTCGCTATTTTAATAGCATCCTTTTAATCTGTCTGCTTAGGAATGACAAGCCCAAGCTCTGCGTTTACTTCCAAATTACAGCTAGCACAGTTTATTCCTGTGCATTTACAGTTGTTGTCTGAGGCACACAAACATGTTAAGACAGCAGGTCAGCAACAAGAAGCTGTGGAATCAGGGGAAAACAGTCAAGAAGTAATATGATTTGGCTTCAGAGTGTTTAAATATCATCTGACTGTATGACTGAATCAATTCACTGACAGAGAACGTCCACATGATTCTGACTGTATGACTGAATCCTTTCACTGACAGAGAATGTCCACATGGTTCTGACTGTATGACTGAATCAATTCACTGACAGAGAATGTCCACATGGTTCTGACTGTATGACTGAATCAATTCACTGACAGAGAATGTCCACATGGTTCTGACTGTATGACTGAATCAATTCACTGACAGAGAATGTCCACATGGTTCTGACTGTATGACTGAATCAATTCACTGACAGAGAATGTCCACATGGTTCTGACTGTATGACTGAATCCTTTCACTGACAGAGAATGTCCACATGGTTCTGACTGTATGACTGAATCAATTCACTGACAGAGAATGTCCACATGGTTCTGACTGTATGACTGAATCAATTCACTGACAGAGAATGTCCACATGGTTCTGACTGTATGACTGAATCAATTCACTGACAGAGAATGTCCACATGGTTCTGACTGTATGACTGAATCCTTTCAGTGACAGAGAATGTCCACATGGTTCTGACTGTATGACTGAATCAATTAACTGACAGAGAATGTCCACATGGTACCGATCACAACGAGTGCATCCAGTGGATATAAAAAGTCAACACACGCCTGTTAAAATGCCAGGTTTTTGTGATGTAAAAGAATGAGACAAAGATAAATCATGTCAGAACTTTTTCCACTTTTAATGTGACCTATAATGCGAACAAATAAATTGAAAAACAAACTGAAATCTTCTTACAATATGGTTGCATAAGTGTGCACACCCTCTAATAACTGGGGATGTGGCTGTGTTCTATTTATCTCATGTTAAATAGAAGTCATTACACACCTGTCATCATTTAAAGTGACTCTGATTAACCACAAATAAAGTTCAGCTGTTCTAGTAGGATTTTCCTGACATTTTCTTAGTTGCATCTCAGAGCAAAACCTATGGTCCGCAGAGAGCTTCCAAAGCATCAGAGGGATCACATTGTTGAAAGATATCAGTCTGGAGAAGGTTACAAAATAATTTCCAAAGCATTAGATATACTATGGAACACAGTGAAGACAGTCATCATCAAGTATAGAAAATATGGCACAACAGAGACATTACCAAGAACTGGACGTCCCTCTGAAATTGATGAAAAGACGAGAAGAAAACTGGTCAGGAAGGCTTCCAAGAGGCCTACAGCAACATTAAAGGAACTGCAGGAATTTCTGTCAAGTACTTGCTGTGTGCTACATGTGACAACAATCTCCCGTATTCTTCATATGAATTGGTTATGGGGTAGGGTGGCAAGACGGAAGCCTTTTCTTACAAAGAAAAACATCCAAGCCCGGCTGAAGTTTGCAAAAACAAATATTATGTCTCCCAAAAGCACATGGGAAAATGTGTTATGGTCTGATGAAACCAATGTTGAACTTTCTGGCCATAATTCAAAAGGTATGTTTGGCGCAAAAACAACACTGCACATCACCAAAAGAACACCATACACACAGTGAAGCATGGTGGTGGTCGCATCATGCTTAGTGCTGTTTTCTTCAGCTGGAACTGGGGCCTTAGTCACGGTGGAGGGAATTATGAACAGTTCCAAATACCAGGTAATTTTGGCACAAAACCTTTAGGCTTCCGATAGAAAGCTGAAGATGAAGAGCAAGTTCACCTTTCAGAAAAACAACCCAAAGCACATATCCAAATCCACAAAAGCATGGCTTCACCAGAAGAAGATTAACGTTTTGGAATGGCTCAGCCAGAGCCCAGACCTGAATCCAATTGAACATCTGTGGGGTGATCTGAAGAGGGCTGTGCACAGGAGATGTCCTCACAATTTGACAGATTTGGAGAGCTTTTGAAAAATGTGCCATTCTAATAGGCTCCTACCCAAAAAGACTGAGTGTTGTAATAAAATCAAAAGGTGCTTCAACTTCAAGTATTAGTTTAAGGGTTTGCACACTTATGCAACCAGGTTATTGTGAATTTTTTATTCTTTATTTTTCCCCCTCAAAGATTTCAGTTTGTTTTTCAATTGAATTGTTGATGTTATAGGTCACATTACAGGTGGAAAAAGCTCTAATATGATTTATCTTTGTCTCATTCTTTTACATCACAAGAACCTTGGATTTTAACAGGGGTGTGTAGACCTTTTATATCCACTGTAGATCCCTCTAGACAGAAGTTCAATACCCAGCATGCAATACTAATGTTCTTTGTTGCTCAACAGAGATCTCTACTCTACTACAGTTGCAACGTCAAACATTCACATTCAGTCTTGCTGCATAAAAATATTTGACCCCATATATTTTGGAATTTCAACATTGTAGTGTCTTGTTCAGAAATGCTCTAATCATGTACCTTACATATCCAAGCTTCACTTATCCAGGCAGACTCTTCAAACAACAGTAAAACTGACAGACTGACAGTTGGTAAAAGAAAACCGCTCATAGGCAATGGCTCATTATAGTAGTATTGATGTCCTATAAGGTTTGAAGAGGTGGAAGAACACATGGTAAGGGATATGAGTCCATTACACCATACAGAACATGTTCAGATCCTTCAGTCCTTGGTACTCGCTTTTGGATTCAAAATCTTGATTCTATGGTCAATTAGCCATTTTCTTGTAGATTTTGAGGTAATTTTTGGATTGTTATCTTGCTGGGAAATGTTGCCTCTCTAGAAGCGGACAGGAGCGGATAACAGCCCCACAACATCACTGACACACGAACATGTTGAACAGCGTTTGAACAGTATTAAGTTCCTTTCTTGCCAACCTGTGGTGTTTATTGCCAAAAAGCTAAATTTCAGTCGCATCAGACCATAGAACCTGATTTCAGTCTGAGTTCCAATGACATTTAGCAAATTCCAATCATGTACGTTTGTGGTTTGGTAAAAAAAAAGTTACACTTCCATTATGACTGCGCTCCTCCCAAACACCCTGTAATACTGGGGCTTGTGTAATGGATATCACTGCGCTCCCCCCAAACATCCTGTAATACTGAGGCTTGGGTAAAGGATCTCACTGTGCTCCTCCCAAACACCCTGTAATACTGGGGCTTGTGTAAAGGATATCACTGCGCTCCTCCCAAACATCCTGTAATACTGGGGCTTGTGTAAAGGATATCACTGGGCACCTTCCAAACATCCTGCGCAAACACAAATATTGATCCTATCGTCGTTCAGGTGGGATCAAAAGGTATTAAGTTCCATTGAAAAGGATTGATTCACTACTAGCGTCAAAGAAACAATGTGTTATTTCTGGTCCTCTGGCTTCCATGGGTCACAGCATTGAATGTTTCATCAGCCTCCTAGATGACCATATATGGCTTCAGGCTACTACAAATCCATGGAGATAGCTTTTGTAGACACTTTAGACATTTTCTGAAAACCAAGAACTTTTGATACACATGATGAGATTCACCCATATCACCTTGAAGCCTGCATCCTGCTCAGCGCTGCAAAAAAGCCCTCAAGATTGACTGATCAAACTGAGCCCCCTAACTGTAATCGCTGGGTCAAATTTGTTATTTTGGTCTTTGGTAGGTTAGTGGTCTGTTTGGTTACGTTGTTCTTTGGTATTTTAGTGGACTGCTTGGTTACGTTGGTCTTAGGTAGTTTAGTGGTCTGCTTGGTTATGTTGTTCTTTGGTAGTTTAGTGGTCTGCTTGGTTATGTTGGTCTTTGGTAGTTTAGTGGTCTGCTTGGTTACGTTTGTCTTTGGTAGTTTAGTGGTCTGCTTGGTTACGTTTGTCTTTGGTAGTTTAGTGGTCTGCTTGGTTATGTTGGTCTTTGGTAGTTTAGTGGTCTGCTTGGTTACGTTTGTCTTTGGTAGTTTAGTGGTCTGCTTGGTTATGTTGGTCTTTGGTAGTTTAGTGGTCTGCTCTGTTGAATATCTCTTTGTTAGTACTGTTGCCATGCATGTTCTGGCTGTGTTACTGGTCTCTTTAACCCATTCCCCATTAGAGGCCTTGTTGGCCTTTTGCCAGGTCATCATTTTGAAAAAGAATTTGTTCTTAATTGACTTGCCTGGTAAATTAAGGGTAGAGTAAAAATATAGTCTCCCTCCACACACCTTCCTCTCACCTGGTAATGAAAAGGTCTCGTCACAAAAGATTTAGAGCAGAGAAGCCCTGTTATGAAATATTCATTGATAAAGATAAAAGAACAAATACATTTATGATGTTTTTGCAGCAAATCTAAAGACACAAATTCCCTTGGCTCGGCATAAGGCTTTTTATTGATAAGCTTGTTTGTATTGACAGAAAGTACACTTTTGGATATCTTCAAGACATCTTTTACAGACCTCAAAATATATTTTGATTCAAATCCAGGATGTTGGAAATGCATATTTTTCAGACACTTTTTTTTAAGCTTTAAACTGGGCAGCATAGATATAACCAGATCCAACCAGAAGTCAAACCTGCAGTATACTGTAAACCAACGGGCCACTCAACTACATTTACTCTTTTAATGTTACAGATATGAATGCTCTTGCTATGACAGACATGCTTTTGTTGATCAACTTTAGTTTTATGAATGTAATTTGCTTTTGTAACAGTGAGCGCTGAATTACCAAAACGACAGAAAGAGAGATGAAGAGAAAGAGATGGAGAGAAAGAAAGAAAATAGCGATAGAAGAAAGAGATAATCTCCTTGTTCACATGAATGAGGATCCGTATTGTTGGTTAGTCCAGTCTTTGAAGGTGTCCCTTTAGCTGTGATAGGCTCAGACATGAGAAATTCAAAACTAAAGAAACAAAACATGTATTTGAAGGTATCCCTTTAGCTGTGATAGGCTCAGACATGAGAAATTCAAAACTAAAGAAACAAAACATGTATTTGGAGGTGTCCCTTTAGCTGTGATAGGCTCAGACATGAGAATAACTTCAAAACTAAAGAAACAAAACATGTATTTGGAGGTGTCCCTTTAGCTGTGATAGGCTCAGACATGAGAATAACTTCAAAACTAAAGAAACAAAACATGTATTTGAAGGTGTCCCTTTACATGTCTTTGGAAGTGATTTCAAAAATAGGTCAAAGTAGTAAATTACATTGCATTTACATCCCCTTTAATGAAGGAAGTGGATTGTTGATAAATTGCAACAATTACTGTTGAGTTGTAACATCCAAATGATATTCTGAAATTCAAACCAGAGTTATACAACAAAAAGGTCAACATTTTGCTATCTGAGAAAGAAATTCAGTTCAGACAGGAAATTGCCATGTCTTGGTTTAACTATTATTCTTTTTCAACACCTCATTTGCTTAAGTTATTAGTCTCTATATAGTGAAGTTATTTAGTTAGTTTAGTTAATTGATCTCTATATAGTGAAGTTATTAGTCTCTATATAGTGAAGTTATTAGTCTTCATATAGTAAAGTTATTAGTCTTTATATAGTGAAGTTATTAGTCTTTATATAATGACGTTATTAGTCTTTATATAATGACGTTATTAGTTGCCACACTATTTGAAGTTGTGGTCATTGCTCTTCTCTCTTTTCCCTCCCATGGCCAGTTTCTATCAAATCCTGAGGTTTTTACTTTGCAATTAAAAACGTACACAAATACATAATGTAAATTGCAAAAACATGTCTGTGAGCATGGTACAATTAATAAAAATTAAACAAAATAAAAACGTGAAATAATGTATCAACTTCTCTTTGATTTTGACAGTGCAAACAGGCTACTTTTGGCAAAATCTACCTCAGGATGTCATGTAAAACACTTCTCTACACACCAAACTTCACAAAAGCTAAATTGGCTCAGATGCAATCTTCACAATCACAGACCAAGTTAATTGGCCTTCAAAGACCAAGAGAAGAGTTTTCCTTGGGGTTCAACAGAGTAGTTAGTGGACTTGCTAGCATTAGTTAACTGACAGTAATGGTCCAACTCCAAGCAAGATTGATTTTAGTATGTTTGCATTTACGGTCAGAATATAAAGGGCAGAAAATGTCCATAATATATATGCAGTAATTTTGGAATGATCGAAGTTTCACAACATTTAATCACCAGAAATTATTTTGGGGGCATTATTATTAAACTTTTACTTCAACTAAGAACAGAGACTGAGACCACGGTCTCTTTTACAGCTGGGCCCTGCGTGTACATGTTTACATAAACAGTTTAGGTTCAATTATTAAAAAGTACAGAAAAATCAGTAGATACAATGATTAAGAAATAACATAAACCAGACAAAACGATCACAGATAGCACAAAACAAGTTAAATATATTTAAAAAATAAATATATTAATACAGCAGCAGATTGTTACAATTTACACAGAGGTTATTCCCCTGATGGCAAAAAATGACAAGCAGCCTCCAGGGGGAATCTACCCCCTCGGTATCTCAAGCCTTGCGTTGCCAGCGCTGGGATACATTTGTCGTTCCTTTCGTGAGATAATCCCTGGCGGTCATTCATCCTTGATGAACTACAATTCCCTAAACTGCAAAAGCGCATCTTAAAACAACAAGTTTCTACTAGTTGTGGTCATTGCTCAAGTGGAAAAGCTGCATCCTCCTCCTCCACAGCCGCCATGTGAAGTCGGATAGTCAGCAGGAGCTTGGTCATTATCACTGTGAAAGACTTTTAGAAATTCAACAGGAAATCCATGACTTTCAGTCAAGAATTTGGATGAAAATACATTGAACTACCACTGAAAACCACTTGCAACACACAGTTCCACAGTCACTTTCCAGAGAGCCTAGAAGGTATCACACAGTGTGCTAGCTAGTTGTGTTCTCCTGTGGAGATATAAGGGCCATTATTACCACCTGAAGAGTGCAGTCCTCTGTAGAACATTCTAGCTGGCTGTCGAAGCCCAACCACACAGCAGGCGGCCAATTACATCACACTGAACCTACCTGGCAGTTCCATATTTAGAAATAGAATCCACAATGTTTCTACGGCTCTTGATAATGTTGCGGCCAAATATACACACACCCCTGCAATTGTCTTGAATAATTGCCAATTTCTTTAAAAAATGCTTTTTTTAAACTTGCTTTTAATGTAGAAAATAAAGACAAAATGGAGAAAATTAGAAATGCCTCAGTTATTGTCTTGTTCCACAGCCTTTGACCAAGGTATCTGTGATCAGATGCTTTTTGTAGTCTTCAAAATTTACTTTCTGCCCTTCTAGTAATTTACAGCAAAATTCTTACATCCCTTAATGTTTAAGGGATGCACTCCACTAGCAGCTGATTTCAGTCCTCATCATGCATTTCTGATGAGTTTCAAATGAAGGCTCTTCACCAACCACTCTTCCCAGGGTCATTTTGTTTTGGTGTTGTTGTTGTGATAGCAGAGAGAGTTTTTTGACAATGGTTTAAACACTTAACACTTAGCTAATCTGCTGATTTCATGATATCTTGCACACCTTCATGGCCAAAGACATAACCCTCCTCATATTTTATTTTAAACGTGAAGTAACTTTTTTAAGGAGTAAACTTTGAGTACATTTTATTCAGTAAACACTGGGTACAATTTAGAGTAAAATAATGAAATACAGTTTGAAATCTGTTGCTTGTTATTTCATTTCAGCACACTTTTTAAAATGTATCATACAGTGGGGAGAACAAGTATTTGAAACACTGCTGATTTTGCAGGTTTTCCTACTTACAAAGCATGTAGTGGTCTGTAAATTTTATCATAGGTACACTTCAACTGTGAGAGACGGAATCTAAAACAAAATGATATGATTTTTAAGTAATTCATTTGCATTTTATTGCATGACATAAGTATTTGATCACCTACCAACCAGTAAGTATTCCGGCTCTCACAGACCTGTTCGTTTTTCTTTAAGAAGCCCTCCTGTTCTCCACTCATTACCTGTATTAACTGCACCTGTTTGAACTTGTTACCTGTATAAAAGACATCTGTCCACAAACTCAAACAAACAGACTCCAACCTCTCCACAATGGCCAAGACCAGAGAGCTGTGTAAGGACATCAGGGATAAAATTGTAGACCTGCACAAGGCTGGGATGGGCTACAGGACAATAGGCAAGCAACTTGGTGAGAAGGCAACAACTGTTGGCGCAATTATTAGAAAATGGAAGAAGTTCAAGATGACGGTCAATCTCCCTTGGTCTGGGGCTCCATGCAAGATCTCACCTCGTGGGGCATCAATGATCATGAGGAAGGTGAGGGATCAGCCCAGAACTGCATGACAGGACCTGGTCAGTGACCTGAAGAGAGCTGGGACCACATTTTAAAAGAAAACCATTAGTAACACACTACGCTGTCATGGATCAAACTCCTGCAGCACACGCAAGGTCCCCCTGCTCAAGCCAGCGCATGTCCAGGCCTGTCTGAAGTTTGCCAATGACCATCTGGATGATCGCGAGGAGGAATGGGAGAAGTTCATGTGGTCTGATGAGAAAAAAATAGAGCTTTTTGGTCTAAACTCTACTCGCCGTGTTTGGAGGAAGAAGAAGGATGAGTACAACCCCAAGAACACTATCCCAACCAAACATAATTCTTTGGGGATGCTTTTCTGCAAAGGGAACAGGACGACTGCACCGTATTGAGGGGAGGATGGATGGGGCCATGTATCGCGAGATCTTGGCCAACAACCTCCTTCCCTCAGTAAGAGCATTGAAGATGGGTCGTGGCTGGGTCTTCCAGCATGACAACGAGCCGAAACACACAACCAGGGCAACTAAGGAGTGGCTCCGTAAGAAGCATCTCAAGGTCCTGGAGTGGCCTAGCCAGTCTCCAGACCTGAACCCAATAAAAAATCTTTGGAGGGAGCTGAAAGTCTGTATTGTCCAGCAACAGCCCCGAAACCTGAAGGATCTGGAGAAGGTCTGTATGGAGGAGTGGGCCAAAATCCCTGCTGCAGTGTGTGCAAACCTGGTCAAGTACTACAGGAAACGTATGATCTCTGTAATTGCAAACAAAGGTTTCTGTACTAAATATTAAGTTCTGCTTTTCTGATATATCAAATACTTATGTCATGCAATAAAATGCTAATTATTTACTTAAAAATCATACAATGTGATTTTCTGGATTTATGTTTTAGATTCTGTCACTCACAGCTGAAGAGTACCTATGATAAAAATTACTTCTACATGCTTTGTAAGAGGAAAAACCTGCTAAATCGGCAGTGTATCAAACACTTGTTCTCCCCACTGTATATAAAGTGCCATCGGAAGAATTCAGACCCCTTAACCTTCTCTACACTTTGTTGTGTAACATCATTTATAATTGAGTAATAATATTTTTGGGCCACCAATCTACACACAGTACCCCATAATGCCACGGGGAAACATGTCGTACCAGGGAGAACTGGGAACTATGGAAGCCCAGAAATGACAAATTTCAGTAGAATGTTATCTGATGACTTAAATAATTTCAATGGATTATAAACAAAGCTTATAATTATTAACACTAACAATTTTCTCAGTCCCAGAACAGTTTAAATATCTATTTCCCATTTCCGTCATGCAACATTTCACACTGTCCTTGTTGCTTATAGTACATGAAAATGAAAAGGGCGTGTCTAAGAGAAGGGAGTGTCTAAGAGAAGGGAGTGTCAATGAGAAGGGAGTGTCTAAGAGAAGGGAGTGTCTAAGAGAAGGGAGTGTCAATGAGAAGGGAGTGTCTAAGAGAAGGGAGTGTCTAAGAGAAGGGAGTGTCTAAGAGAAGGGTTTCTTTCCATCTGCTGTAACCCTGCTGAACTCTTGTGACTTTCCATCACTAACCACACCCACCCTTTGTACTGCAGGACTCTGTCACTGTCTTACAGGTCGGCCAAGATTTTCAGTTTCAGTTGTCTACAGGTACGTGTCATTGGAGTTATTCCTGTATTTCATTTGCACATGCCGACCTGCACCTTAAACTTCCCCTCACAGCACATTTAGAAGTGCCACTGCACTCGCATTTTTAACTGTCACATACACACGTTTACCTCGGGAACCTCATTGCTGTTATCACTGCATTTCAGTTGCACATGCCACCCTACTCCTTCAATTTCATTATAATGTACTTGTACTGTTCAATGACAATAATGTTGAATCTAATCTAAGATGCCTTGGCAGTATCTGATTCACCATTGGCTTATTGCATGCCATAAGAGGCTGTGAGGTATATACTGCATACATTGCCTTCAAAAAGTAATTAAAACCTCCACTACTTGTAACAGCGGAACAGTAACATTTGAAGATTCCCTAAAGCAATACCATAATGTGTACAGAACCCACATTTTTGGTTGGGGATTTCTTGTTTCGGAAATACAATTTCAATTGAAATAGAATGTGTCTGTAAAAATATGAGTTCTGTAAAAGAGCACTTGTGTTCCTGTGGAGAGGGAGCACTTGTAGTCTCAAGAGTTCCCTCAGATCACTGCCACATGTAACACTTTAAACCTTTTGACCGCCTGATGATGTTCCCTCTACTGAAGATTTGGCTGGTTGATGAGTTGGAGAGGGCTGCACTGAACCAGCTGTATGCTGGAGGGAGAATCATCTAGACCTTGGGACTTGCCCATTCATCTGATGTAACCTAGCAACACCAAACAGACTTAAAAAAATAGCTATATTTGGGGCTGGTGACAGAAATCCTGCAACTGGTTCAGAATTGATGCAGTTCAAATCAAACTGTATTCATCACAAGCACCAAATACAACTGGTTAAAAATACATAAAAAATAGATAATAGTACATTAAGATATAATAATAATCAGTTATTGATTACCCCTACCAACACTGTGGTGGTTGCTCCTGATTGGCTTCTGTAGTACGAGCAGCTCCTGATTGGCTGTGTAGTAAGGTTGGCTCCTGATTGTCTGTGTAGTAGGGACGGCTCCTGATTAGCTATGTAGTCGGGCGGTGTCAAATGGTTTCTGAATTTTAATGTAAACACGTTTTGCAGTCCTTTCAATCAATCAAGAACTAATTAAATAAATAAGACATTTAGACAATAAACTCTACCTTCTACAAGTGGTAGAAGGTAAAGTGACTAGGTATTCTAATGTAGATATGTACATGTGTCAGAAGGTAAAGTGACTAGGTATTCTAATGTAGATATGTACATGTGTCAGAAGGTAAAGTGACTAGGTATTCTAATGTAGATATGTACATGTGTCAGAAGGTAAAGTGACTAGGTATTCTAATGTAGATATGTACATGTATTAAAAGGTAAAGTAACTAGGTAGTCTGAGGTAGATATGTACATGTGTCAGAAGGTAAAGTGACTAGGTATTCTAATGTAGATATGTACATGTGTCAGAAGGTAAAGTGACTAGGTATTCTAATGTAGATATGTACATGTATTAAAAGGTAAAGTAACTAGGTAGTCTGAGGTAGATATGTACATGTGTCAGAAGGTAAAGTGACTAGGTATTCTAATGTAGATATGTACATGTGGTAGAAGGTAAAGTGACTAGGTATTCTAATGTAGATATGTACATGTGTCAGAAGGTAAAGTAACTAGGTATTCTAATGTACCGTAAAACTTCAAATAATAGCCGAGTCCCAAATAGCCGCCTGTCTCTTTTAAACGCCCGGTGTAACGACAGATTTGGGAAAATAAACGCCGGTCTCAAATAGACGCCTGTTTTTTTGTTTGTTTGTTTGTTTTTCGTTGTATTTGATTTTTTTAAACCCGTCAGATCGTTTATTCTATGTTTTGATTTGATTTCACGTGACAGACGCGACCGTTCAGAAACGACTCATCACTATGGCAACATAACAAACAGGTTAACAAACTTTCTTTTAGTCTTCAGTTTTTCTTACCGTAATTCTCTCAATACCACCATGGAGACCAAAAAAAAAAGGATGATTTGACGTTTAAGCTGACAGTTGTCAAATTTGCCGAACAAAATTCGGGAGAAGCAGCGGCAAGACATTTCTCGATTGATCTTAAGAGAGTGCGAGAATGGCGTAAACTTAAAGCAGAACTGCAACGTCTGTCCGAGGAAGATAACAAAAGGGCCAGACTGCGAGGTGGAGGGAGGAAGAAGGTCAGTGAAGAGCTGGAGGTGAGCGTGTGTGAGTGGATCCACAGCATGCGGGCAAAGCATCTCAGAGTCTCACGTAAAATGATCAGGGCCAAGGCAAAAGAAGTGTATGCAACAGTGAGTGACGGCAGGGATGAGGATAGATTTACTGCGAGCGCTGGCTGGCTGGACAAATTCCTGAAGCGCAATGACTTTTCAGTCAGAAGACGCACAACTGCAGAGTTAACGGAGGCTGGAGAGGGAGAAGTGGAGAGCGACGTGGAGGAGGAATTTGCCAATGAACTTGTCATTGAGGATCGCGGGGATGATGAAAGTGATGAATAAAATATTTTTCTATCACATGATTGCAGTTGTTTTACAGTGTAGAATTCGTTCTTTCTTGTTGATGTGTTTTGGGCAACAAGTTCATATACCGGTACGATGGATTTTAGCGGTAATTTATATTGTTCTGCCCATTGCTGGCACATCGTTTCTTTTTTTATGCTGCCAATAATCTAAGACATTTCTTAAATTAAAGGATTTATTAAACACTTTCGTTTAGCAGTAATTTAAATCGTTCTGCCCATTGCTGGCACATCGTTTCTTTTTTTTTATGCTGCCAATAATCTAAGACATTTCTTACTTTAAATGATTTGTTAAACACATTCAAATTATAAATAAAATATAATATAATGTGGTAAACTTCTTCTGTCATGTTTTGTGTATCAGCCTATATTCTGTGGATATGATTACGGTACACTAAATGAACATCAACAACAATAAATTAAAAACCGGTCTCTTATAGCCGCCTGTCTCTTTTAAACGCCCGGTGTAACAAAATAAACGCCCGGGCTATTATTTGAAGTTTTACGGTAGATATGTACATGTGTCAGAAGGTAAAGTGACTAGGTATTCTAATGTAGATATGTACATGTGTCAGAAGGTAAAGTGACTAGGTATTCTAATGTAGATATGTACATGTGTCAGAAGGTAAAGTAACTAGGTAGTCTGAGATAGATATGTACATGTATTAAAAGGTTCAGCGGCTGTGTTTCCTGTAGACTGACCACAAGGACTGACAACCTTGAAACTTGATCTGATAGCTGGCTGGTCCAGAGTTAACCAGCAGGACTAACGAGCTATCAGACCAGGTGTTAACCAGTAGGGCTAACCAGCTAAGACCAGGTGCTAATCAGCAGGGCTGGCCAGCAGACATGGGACCAACTCACATTGTTGCAAGTCACGAGTCAAGTCCCAAGTATGAGAGAGTCTCGTGAAAGTCCCAAGTTCCACTGCTCAGATTGAGTCAAGTCACAAGTCTCAAAAATATTTTCAGTCACTGGTCACTGGTTAAGAAAAGTTGTGTTATATGATGGAGAGGATGTACCTATTTTCAGAACCCATCCAGATGCCTGAATGCTAGGTCTCAATCACGTCCAAATTGATGACGTAATGTTGACAGCTCAACGCTAGTCCTAGTTTGAGTGACATTGAGAAAAGCAAAACTAGTGTAGTATCTAATAAATTACTGATAAGAATAGTCATAAGAATTGAGCAATTGCTAGCAAGACTGAAGATAAACTTTACAATGGCAAAGCTTTTTCATTTCATGGCACACTGTTCGTTTTTCTTGCATTCGTGATACAACGACCAATATAGTTCACGATAGTGAAAAGACGAGAAGTGAAAAGACGAGAGAATAGTAGAAACCCCTGCTATTTTACTGCCCAATGGATTAATGTGATCTAGCCTATATGCTATCACCCCAAAATCAACAAGAAATAGTTGCAATATAACGGTAAACAGTTTTCTTTTAGGCTTAATATAACATAGCTACTGAGTTTGTCTATACTGAACCAAAAAGCATGCACGGATGCGTACTTCGAAAATGCGCCTGAAATATACGTCCCAATAACCCTAAACAGTTTTATTTTAGGCTTACTATAACGTAGTTACTCAAGGTGGTAGCCAGCCAAGTTTTCATCAATTTCGAACAAATCCTAATGAATAATTTAATTAGACTGTGATGAGGCTCAAACGCGTGATCTCTGGGGGGTAATCTGCGCTTCTAGCAACTACACTATTTAACAAGGAAGCGTGGTAAACGTGTATGCTTAACTCATTACAAGGATTCTTGCCACCGATCTTAAAATTTTTTAGTTCAAACACGTTTTTTTCACGTTTGATTTTTGCGATTACAATTTCTTCCCACCTTCGTTGGACTCGTACTGAAAACCACGTTTTGAGCTTCTATTGGCATGGAGGCGAGGCTTTATCTGTCTTTGAATTATCTATATTAGCTTTTCCATGAACTGCAATCTGTGGAGAGAATCAAGTATCAACTCAAAACTACCATTATCAAACTTTGCAAGGTAGTGTCAGAGTCCAGAAGTACAAAGGAAGTAGTGCAACAAGGTCCCAGAGTTCAGCAGGGTTACAGTAGATGGAAAGAAACTGTTCCCGAGCCTGCTGGTGCGAGAATGAAGAGACCTGTACCACCTGCCTGATGGAAGGACGGCAAAAAGTGTGAGGCCTGGATGTGAAGGGTCTCTGATGATGCTGCACGCCCTGTGCAGACACCGCTTCCACTGGAGGTCTATGACGGCTGGGAGCTGGGTACCAGTGATGGGATGTGCTATGCAGTTGTTCATAATGTTAAAAAAAAATCCGTTATTAGTGTGGCAGAAAAACAAAACAAATCAAATGCGGTAAAAGTTTATACTTAACTCATTTACTGGATTCTTTTTTGGCTGTAATGTTTACAAGCCCCTATGGTTTAGGGCAAATTGTTTCTTTTTTTACTGACTATCTTCAGTCACAAGAACACGTTGAACTTTCATCAGTATCTCTGTGACCATGGCAACAGTGACGTTGATGCATCCTTGGAATAACAGTTTATTATTCTGTTTTAATGTACACGCTTAAAATGTAAATTCTCTCCACAGATTGCATTGGGAAAGCAGTGCATGGAAAGGCTATGATTTTCACCGTATAAAGATGTGATTCATGGCTAATTGGGTGCGAGAATTCAATGCCCAGATAAAGCCCCGCCTCCACGCCAATAGAGGCTCAAAACGTTTGTGAAAAGACGACTTGAACGAAGGTTGGTATAAATTGTAATCGTAAGAAGAAGCGAACGTGAAAGAACGTGTTTGAACTAACATTTTTTTGGATCTGACGCGAAAATCCATTTTTATGAGTTAAGCGTAAACTTTTACCACGTTTGAATCTATTTTTTTCACATGATTTAATTCAGTTTTTCAATTCGATTAAATATTTTTGTTAATCTGCTTTCATATTGTTTAAAAAAATATTTCAGTTAAATTTTTCGTTTATTACGTTTGAGCTCAATTTGGCACTATAACCCTCACTCAATGGATACGAGTTGAGGACATTGAACCCTAGGTCTTTGTGCGTCGGGTATCGTGAGCAGACAGACATGAGAGAGGATGAAAGTAAAGCGCCGGGGAAATCTAAACTAGTCTCTCGAGGCATACAGCTCAAGTTCAAGTTGTCACAACTCATAGGCATCAAGTCCATGTCAGGTTGCAAGTGGTTTCTCTCTTTACCAAGTCAAGTCACAAAGTATGTGATTCAAATCACACTCAAGTCATGAGATTTAAGTCCATATCTCTTCTAACCAGCTATCAGACCAGGTGTTAACGAGCAGGGCTAACCAGCTATCAGACCAGGTGTTAACGAGCAGGGCTAACCAGCTATCAGACCAGGTGTTAACGAGCAGGGCTAACCAGCTATCAGACCAGGTGTTAACGAGCAGGGCTAACCAGCTATCAGACCAGGTGTTAACGAGCAGGGCTAACCAGCTATCAGACCAGGTGTTAACGAGCAGGGCTAACCAGCTATCAGACCTGTTAGTTCTTTGGAAGATGTGCTATTCAAATTCGAATATATTCCATTTAGATGTTGGATAGCTCTTGAGATGGACTTGTAATGTGACTTTTGTTTGGAAACAAATGTGTAATACAGTGTTATACACTGTACAGTGTGTTTTCATCAGGTGGTCTAGAAATGTCGATACAACTATAGATTTCTTGATTTGAAGCAGTAATGAAAATATGTACTTGAATGCCATATGTTAAAGCCAGGAAAATAACATTCCCTCAAATTGTATTGACATTCCTAGAGAACTTGATGAAAACACATTTGTAACACTTTATTACAACTCTTTCCTCCTACATAATGGCACACATTATAAGTCCATGTCATAACTTATTCAACACTTAACTGGAATATATTATCATTTGAATGACACTTGAAAAACCAAGGGAACCTGAGGGGGTGGGAAGGGAAATACAGAAACCAACCCGGTTTCCTTCAAAGCGTCTGTCCATCAGGCCACAAAGCTAGTCATCCAGGAAGTATGTGATCACAGCTCCTTCTGTTTATCATGTTGGATTTATTTTTCAAACATCATGTCAACCAGTTACACACACTTCTGCCTTCAGGGCAGATCTGCCTCTCAAGTAATGCTGGATTAGTGAAACTCCAACGTGCCATAATGTTCTGATATGTTCTGGGGGAAACTGCAGACATGTAACACAGTAGTAGTGTTAGTTCACATTTTTATTACTCCTTTCCTATAAGAATCACATATATGGTTGCTGCCAAAGGCATTTCAACAAAGTATTAAATAAAGTGTATGAGTACTTATGTTTGTGGGATATTTCAGTTGATTAGACTGGAGTATATACACTAGAAACAGGATACACTGAGGTGGATAATTCTGGGCTTGGCTACCCGTTATTGTTAAATTATATTTTTGTGGTTGTGTAACATAATGTTATTTCTGTCTTTGCTGTAGGCTGAGAAAATGTCAAATCAAAAGAACAACTGTGCAAAAAATAATAGTGCTGAGCTCCAACCAATCACAACTCAGTCAGCTGAAACATGTTCCTCACAGCCTGTCTGTTTAAATAAAGGTATATAGTATCCATGGTCTACATGTTCCTCACAGCCTGTCTGTTTAAATAAAGGTACATTGGGGAGAACAAGTATTTGATACACTGCCAAGGTTTTTTTTTTTGGCAGGTTTTCCTACTTACAAAGCATGTAGAAGTCTAAAACAAAAATCCAGAAAATCACATTGTATGATTTTTAAGTAATTAATTTGCATTTTATTACATGACAAGTATTTGATACATCAGAAAAGCAGAAACTAATATTTCGTACAGAAAGATTTTCTATTGGGTTCAGGTCTGTAGACTGGCTAGGCCACTCCAGGACCTTGAGATGCTTCTTACGGAGCCACTCCTTAGTTGCCCTGGCTGTGTGTTTCGGCTCGTTGTCATGCTGGAAGACCCAGCCACGACCCATCTTCAATGCTCTTACTGAGGGAAGGAGGTTGTTGGCCAAGATCTCGCGATACATGGCCACATCCATCCTCCCCTCAATATGGTGCAGTCATCCTGTCCCCTTTACAGAAAAGCATCCCCAAAGAATGATGTTTCCACCTCCATGCTTCACGGTTGGGATGGTGTTCTTGGGGTTGTACTCATCCTTCTTCTTCCTCCAAACACGGCAAGTGGAGTTAAGACCAAAAAGCTCTGTTTTTGTCTCATCAGACCACATGACCGTCTCCCATTCATCCTCTGGATCATCCAGATGGTCATTGGCAAACTTCAGACGGGCCTGGACATGTGCTGGCTTGAGCAGGGGGACCTTGCGTACGCTGCAGGATTTTAATCCATGACGGCGTAGTGTGTTACTAATGGTTTTCTTTGAGACTGTGGTCCCAGCTCTCTTCAGGTCATTGACCAGGTCCTGCCGTGTAGTTCTGGGCTGATCCCTCACCTTCCTCATGATCATTGATGCCCCACGAGGTGAGATCTTGCATGGAGCCCCAGACCGAGGGAGATTTACCGTCATCTTGAACTTCTTCCATTTTCTAATAATTGCGCCAACAGTTGTTGCATTCTTACCAAGCTGCTTGCCTATTGTCCTGTAGCCCATTCCTGCCTTGTGCAGGTCTACAATTTTATCCCTGATGTCCTTACACAGCTCTCTGGTCTTGGCCATTGTGGAGAGGTTGGAGTCTGTTTGATTGAGAACAGGAGGGCTTCTTAAAGAAAAACTAACAGCCGAAATTCTTACCGGTTGGTAGATGATCAAATACTTATGTCATGCAATAAAATGCAAATTAATTATTTAAAAATCATACAATGTGGTTTTCTGGATTTTTGTTTTAGATTCCGTCTCTCACAGTTGAAGTGTACCTATGATAAAAATGACAGACCTCTACATGCTTTGTGAGTAGGAAAACCTGCAAAATCGGCAGTGTATCAAATACTTGTTCTCCCCACTGTATATTTAAATAAAGGTATATAATATCCATGGGCTACACAACACTAGGAAAGAAATAGACTGCAACTCATTCTCTCTTCTGTTTTAAGTTTAATTAATGTTCAACCAGGAGTACAAGGCTGCTTCTTCAGGAGGTGGCATACATCTTTATGAAATGTCTGCCAGCAAAAAAAACAGGGTATGGGAAACTATATTTACAGTAACGTATTGTGGCAAGCCCGGGGGTGTGGGCTTCCACGTCACCAGCACAATAACACAAGCCGGCACCAGGAGTACAGTTGTACACAGTTGGAAGGTTTATTAAGCACAATTCACAGCATAGGAGGGGATTTTGTCGCTACTTCACCGTCCACTGCTTCACGGTCCACACTCCATTCTCATCGCCTTCTATCCACAGGGAGTCCACAGGTAATCCGCCAACCGGTCCTCATCCAAATCAGTTCGGTACACAGGGGGTTAGTCAGCCAGTCCAGGTCACACCAAGTAGTCACACAGTTCTATATTTTCTCGTCACTCCTCTCTTCACACTGTCCCACCTTCTTCTATTCACTCTCTCCCCCTAAAACCAGCTGCTTCCCTTTTACCCTCCAATACCTAATTACCCAATTGATCCCAGCCTGTCTGTGTCAGAAGAGGAAGTCCATATAAGGCTCGGGGGTGGAGCCAACGAGCCGCAAGATACCTTCCTTCAATCACCACTCCCCTCACCTCTCCTTGTAATCTGCCACACACCTCCCCCCTCAGCTCCGACCCAGAGGGAGGCGCGGTCCAGCTCCCTAGAGCATCCCGCCTGGACAGGGCATCGGCATTGCCATGGGCTGCCCCGGACCTGTGGATGACAGAGAAAGCAAAGGGCTGTAAAGACAGGAACCAGCGAGTAACCCGAGCGTTGCTGTCCTTATTCCTTGACATCCAAACAAGTGGCGCATGGTCTGTTACGAGGGTGAAGTGCCGTCCCAGCAGGTAATATCGAAGCTTCTCCAGGGCCCATTTGATTGCAAGGCATTCTTTCTCCACCGTGGAATATCTTTGTTCCCGTGGCAACAGTTTCCGGCTGATGTACAAGATTGGGTGTTCCTCACCTTCTTGCTGCTGTGATAGGACAGCACCGACCCCGGTTTCAGATGCATCGGTCTGTACCACCAGTGGTTTGGAGAAGTCTGGAGTCGCCAGTACGGGTCCAGAACACAGCGCTGCCTTTAGATCCTGAAATGCTTTCTCCGTCCCCTCTGTCCACACCAATGGGTTGGGCCGGCAGCTCCTGGTCAGATCTGTTAGGGGGCCGGCTAGAGAAGCAAAGTGGGGAATGAATCTGCGATAGTAGCTGGTCAAACCCACAAACGTGCGTACCTGCTTCTTCGTAAGGGGGCGGGGCCAGTTCCGAATCGCCTCCACTTTCTTCACCTGGGGTTTGACACATCCCCTCCCAATCGTGTAACCGAGGTACTCAGCCTCTTGCAGACCGAGTCGACATTTCGTGGGGTTAGCTGTAAGGCCGGCCTCCCTTAGGGCCTGTAGAACCAAGCTCACTTGGTGCAGATGGGTCTCCCACTTGCTTCCGTGGATGACGATATCGTCGAGGTAAGCCGCCGCATACTCCTGATGGGGACGGAGAACTCTGTCCATCAATCTCTGGAAGGTAGCTGGTGCCCCATGTAACCCAAAGGGCAGTTTCTTGTACTGGAAGAGGCCATCAGGGGTGGCAAACGCCGTTTTCTCCCTCGCTTCGAGAGCCAAAGGCACCTGCCAATAGCCTTTCGTGAGGTCAAGCGTGCTGATAAAACGGGCAGTCCCTAGCCTCTCAATTAGTTCATCAATTCGGGGCATGGGGTAGGCGTCAAATTTGGAGATTTCATTAACCTTTCTAAAGTCATTACAGAAGCGAGTCGTGCCGTCTGGTTTCGGGACCAACACTATGGGGCTACACCACTCGCTGTTTGACGCTTCGATGATATCCCCTTCCAACATCGTTTTCACTTCGGTCCGGACAGCCTCTCTTCTTGCTTCCGGTATGCGGTAGGGTCTCAACTTTACCTTTCTCCCGGGTTCGGTGATTATGTTGTGTTCTACCAGATCAGTGTGTCCTGGTTCACTGGAGAACACATCCCGGCTCCGGTCGACCAACTCCATTAGCTCTTGCCTCTGTGCTGGGCTCAGCTGATCTCCCATAGGTACCGCTGCTGGCTGGGTCTCAGTTGTAGCCTTCTTTGGGGCAAAAGAATAGAGTACATCACGTGCATTCCATTTCTTCATTAAATTCACATGGTATATCTTGGTCGAATGTCTACGTCCCGGCTGTCTGACCTTATAATTAACATCACCCATCTTTTCAAGCACTTCATACGGTCCGTTCCATCTAGCCAAAAACTTACATTCCGAGGTGGGGACCAACACCAATACTTTATCTCCTGGCTGAAAGTCTCTTGGTTTTGCTCCTCTGTTGTACACCCGGGATTGGGCCTCCTGGGCTTCCCGCATATGTTCCCGTACCAAGGGCCACAGGGTTGCCATACGGCCTCTCATGTCTTCCACATGTTCCACCATGGTTCGATGGGGCGATGGTTGCTGTTCCCAAGCCTCTTTCGCCACGTCCAGTAGTCCTCTGGGTCGTCTCCCGTACAGGAGTTCAAAGGGAGAGAACCCTGTGGAAGCTTGGGGCACTTCCCGAATCGAAAACATCAGGTACGGTAGTAACTGGTCCCAATTCCTTCCGTCCGCCTCCATTACCTTTTTAAGCATCTGCTTCAGCGTTCTATTGAACCTCTCCACCAAACCGTCTGTCTGTGGGTGATACACTGAGGTACGCAACTGGGTTATCTTCATTAGGTTGCATAGATCCTTCATAATCCTGGACATGAATGGGGTTCCCTGGTCTGTTAATATTTCCTCAGGGATACCCACTCGGGAGAACAGCATGACCAACTCACGTGCAATTCCCTTGGTAGCCATGGTGCGCAGTGGAATGGCCTCCGGGTACCTGGTGGCATAATCCAGAACCACCAGGATATATTGGTGTCCTCGGTTGCTCTTGGGTAAGGGTCCCACTAAGTCCATGGCAATCCTGCTGAAAGGGACTGAGATGATAGGTAGGGGAACCAAGGGACTGCGAAAGTGTGGCTTTGGGGCCACCAGTTGACACTCTGGGCAACTGCGGCAGTACTCCTCTACTGCTCTCTTCACCCCCGGCCAGTGGAATCGGCTTTGGATCCGGTCTAGGGTCTTCTCTACCCCTAGATGCGCCCCAAGGAGGTGGGAGTGTGCCAACTGCAAGACATGTTGTACAAAGGGACGGGGCACCAATAACAACTCCACACATTCATCGTTCTTCTTCACCACTTGATACAACATTTTGTTCTTTATCGAGAAGTGGGGATAAGTGATACGACTTACCCCCTCCATGGGTTTTCCGTCCACCACAGTAACCTGCTGGAGTGCATGGGCCAGGTTGGGGTCCTCCAGTTGGGCCGTACCAAACCGGCCCGCTTGAGCGGCGGGCTCTGGTGCCACCTCCTGGTCCATCGGAAACATGTCGTTCAGACCCGCCTCCGCTTCCTCCTGACTTGCTTCATCTACTTCACCCTCCGAGGGTGGTCCTGTTGACACCTGGGGGTCTACTTCCTGGAACCCACACATCCGGGCCTTCGCCTCCCCGGAGCCTGTCCCAGCCTTCCGACTTCTCTCCTGGTTTCCTCGTTTTTCTACCTTCCCAGACATACTGGCCCATAATCGGCGGAACATAGGGCAATCCCTCCCGATGAGGACCGGCACAGGTAGATTCGGGATGACTCCCACTGGTCCCGTATACTGCCCCTTTGTGGTCTGTAGGTGGAGAAGTGCGGTAGGGTAGGTTTTAGTCTCACCATGTATGCACGTGATGGGCACCGTGCCGGTCAGGGGTGAGGACTGGGCGAATTCAGGCCTGGTCAGGGTCGCCATACTTCCTGAGTCCAAAAGCGCAGTGGTGTCCTTTCCATTGGCTCTTACCGGGGTGATAGGGGAAGGGCCACCCTCCGCCGTCCAGCATGTCATCAACAAGTTGCAGGGACGTCCTCCAGCCGCCTCACTTGCCGAGGCCGTAGGCATCGGGACATCGCGGCTTGGACAGTACCAGGCGATGTGTCCTGGCTCGCCACACTCAAAACATTTCCTGCTGTCCGGATTCAGAAACGGTCGTCGTCTCTGGGAGCTGGCTGTGGGTGTTCCCCTCTCGTTAGCAGGACTACCGGCACGATCCTCGGTCTGTTTCCTCTCCTTCTGACGAGGGGAGGGTTCGGTTTTCCGTGTTTGTCCACTGCGCAGAACCTCCAAAGCTACCTGCTGTCCTTCCACTAGCTCCACTAACTGATCTGCGCTCTGAGGGTTAGCTTGGCTTGCTAACTTTTTAGCCTCATACGGCAGAGCACGTAGGAATTTATCTATGACCACTTTCTCAATGGGGTTGAGGGTCAGTGGTTCGGCCGTCAGCCAGCTCTTGGCCAGTCTGATCAGATCATGCATTTGCGTCCGAGGGGGTGCTGTGGCATCATATGTCCAATCGTGGAATCTTTGTGCCCTGCTAATCAGATTAAATCCGTATCGTCGCAGGATTTCTTTCTTCAGCACCTCGTAATTTGTCGCCTGGTCAGCAGTCAGGTCCTGATAGGTCCTCTGTGCAGAGCCTGACAGGAACGGGGCAAGCAGGCTGGCCCATTGCTCATGGGGCCATTCCTCCCTAGCTGCTGTCCTCTCAAAGGCGTGGAGGTAAGCCTCAATATCATCCTGTTCAGTCAACTTCACTATGAACAGACTCGGTTTGGGATGTGAGACAGCTGGGCCGGCAGCCACTCCGGTCTGGGCGGCTGTCAGCTGGCTCAGTTCAGCCCGCAGAAGAGCAGTCTGTTGACGCTGTTCCTCCACCAACTCTCGATGCATGGCCTGCTGTGCTAGGTTGGACTCCACCAACTGTTTTACCAGGGCTTCCATTATACTCTATGGCTCGGTTAAGTGTGGAGGCTAGTCGGCTGTTGCCCGCATCCTCCACCATATGTGGCAAGCCCGGGGGTGTGGGCTTCCACGTCACCAGCACAATAACACAAGCCGGCACCAGGAGTACAGTTGTACACAGTTGGAAGGTTTATTAAGCACAATTCACAGCATAGGAGGGGATTTTGTCGCTACTTCACCGTCCACTGCTTCACGGTCCACACTCCATTCTCATCGCCTTCTATCCACGGGGAGTCCACAGGTAATCCGCCAACCGGTCCTCATCCAAATCAGTTCGGTACACAGGGGGTTAGTCAGCCAGTCCAGGTCACACCAAGTAGTCACACAGTTCTATATTTTCTCGTCACTCCTCTCTTCACACTGTCCCACCTTCTTCTATTCACTCTCTCCCCCTAAAACCAGCTGCTTCCCTTTTACCCTCCAATACCTAATTACCCAATTGATCCCAGCCTGTCTGTGTCAGAAGAGGAAGTCCATATAAGGCTCGGGGGTGGAGCCAACGAGCCGCAAGATACCTTCCTTCAATCACCACTCCCCTCACCTCTCCTTGTAATCTGCCACAGTATATTGAACGCATCATGATTTAACCAGTGTGGCGTGGAGCTTCAGCGTCATGCCACCGGGCCCTTAGGGCACATCAGAGGAGAACAGTGGGGCTGCAGCCCAAACAAAGAGCCCTGGCAAGCCACACCTGGAGTCCATCAGGGCTCTTCAGGGGGAAGGAAAAAAGAAATTCTCAGACAGGTATGTCAAGGAGAGTCTGGAAATGCTGACTGTGGTTTTGTTCTCCATGTTCCAGAGAGTGAAGCAGACTGAGCCGACTGCCTAGAACGCCGCTGCCCTCGCCGAGGCCTGCACTCCAGCTAACCTCGTAGACCCCTTGGTCTTTGCGTGTTTTTGTTTTCCCTTTTTTCTAGTTTGTTTGGATTTATAATAAACGCGTGAGGGTGCCCCCAGGACGTCTCCCTAGGGAGGTGTTCCAGGCATGTCCAGCTGGGAGGAGACCTCGGGGTAGGCGGAGAGATTATATTTTGACACTGGCCTGGGAACGCCTCAGGATCCCCCAGTCAGAGCTGGCAAATGTGGCTCGGGAAAGGGAAGTTTGGGGTCCCCTGTTGGAGCTGCTGCCCCCGCGACCCGATACGGATAAGCGGATGAAGATGAGAGATCATGATTCAACAACTTATATTCACCGTAATGTTTACCATAATATTTACCGTAATGTATATTGAACACATTATGATTCAACAAGTTATAATTACCGTAATGTTTACCATAATATTTACCATAATGTATATTGAAAACATCATGATTTTACCAGTGTTAGATCTACTTATATCTGTTGGACGAATAGTTGTTCATGTACATTTGCAAAGGTGAAAGAATGAATCAGGGTTAGATGCTTCTTCGATGTTTATTCAGCAGTCATAGTACATGTCTCCAAATGTTATAATCACAGCTCTTGCCAGTGTTAGTGTCTCTCTGCTAACTGATTCTCACCATCTAACAGCTGACCTTGGGGTTGCTGGTGTTATAAAGCAATGTCTCTCGATCATTGTCTAGCACCTTGTCTGTCTCCGTGGAAACGGAGGAGTAGATATAGGTAGACCAAAACATGGAATGCCAAGCCCCCAGAAAGTGGCGGTTATATTCTGCATACTTACTGAACTAACATTCCTGGTCCCTCTGTGTATCAACTAAGAATACATCCCGTTCTTACACCAGTTATATTTACCATACTTTATATTATGGATGTCAGGTATTATAAGTAATACTCATATTCTTACAGATATTATGAGGAATTGGCCAATTCCCTTTCACCTGTATGTCTCTCTGCAAAACTCTCCATTTCCTTTCACCTGTATGTCTCTCTGCAAAACTCTCCATTCCCTTTCACCTGTTTGTCTCTCAGTGATAAACTCTCCAGGTTTTGTAATGTATATTGAACATATCATGATTTAACCAGTAATATTTACCGTAATGTATATTGAACACCTCATGATTCAAACAGTAACATTTACCGTAATGTATATTGAACACATCATGATTTAACCATTAATATTTACCGTAATGTATATTGAACACATCATGATTCAACCAGTTATATTTACTGTAATGTATCTTGAACACCTCATGATTCAACCAGTAATATTTACCGTAATGTATATTGAATACATCATGATTTAACCAGTTATATTTACCGCAATGTATATTGAACACATCATGATTCAACCGGTTATATTTACCGTATAATTTACCGTAATATTTACCGTAATGTCTATTGAACACATCATGATTCAACCAGTTATATTTACCGTAATGAATATTGAACACATCATGATTCAACCGGTTATATTTACCGTATAATTTACCATAATATTTACTGTAATGTATATTGAACATATCATGAGTTTCCCAGTTATAGTTACCGTAATATATATTGAACACATCATGATTTTCCCAGTTATATTTACCGTAATGTATATTGAACACATCATGATTTAACCATTAATATTTACCGTAATGTATATTGAACACATCATGATTCAACCAGTTATATTTACTGTAATGTATCTTGAACACCTCATGATTCAACCAGTAATATTTACCGTAATGTATATTGAACACATCATGATTTAACCAGTTATATTTACCGCAATGTATATTGAACACATCATGATTCAACCGGTTATATTTACCGTATAATTTACCATAATATTTACCGTAATGTATATTGAACACATCATGATTCAACCAGTTATATTTACCGTAATGAATATTGAACACATCATGATTCAACCGGTTATATTTACCGTATAATTTACCGTAATATTTACTGTAATGTATATTGAACATATCATGAGTTTCCCAGTTATAGTTACCGTAATATATATTGAACACATCATGATTCAACCAGTTATATTTACCGTAATGTATATTGAACACATCATGATTCAACCAGTAATATTTACCGTAATGTATATTGAATACATCATGATTCAACCAGTTATATTTACTGTAATGTATCTTGAACACCTCATGATTCAACCAGTAATATTTATGTTGGAGCCATAACTACATTAATAATTGTATAATAGTTTTCCTTTTATTAAGAGTGATTGTTTTTTTTGGATAAATGCATATTTTGTGTTATTTGCATGTTATCGCGAGATTGGACTAGTTTACGTGCTACGTGTGTGTACTTTTTGGAAGAAGAAGAAGGATAATGAAAGGGTTGGTGCTAGACAGTCTTTTGACTGTGAAAGTTTAGAATTCATGTTATTGGAACGTGAATAAGTATATCATCTTTTTGTTTTGTTTTTGCGAGTGTATGTTTGAGTTCTCTATAATCTTTCAACGAAAAGTAAAGTATACAAGAACAAATTATGGATTCACGCGTCAAGTCCTATGTGCTACACCCTTGTGGAAATGGCGAAGAACGAGAAATGGCTCAGATCGCCGTTACAATGTATACAGGTGAAAGGGAATATTTGTTAAAATATTTTCATCCTCACCTATAGTTTAAAATTCAAATTAAAACATTTCTCTAGGCATTTCTATGCGCCTGGGGGCCACAGTCAGGACCTGACCACAGAGGTGCCTCTAGGCATCTCTGTTCTCCACATTTGATTGTCCCCATTTAGAGGCAGCTGCCTCGCCGTTGCCTCTTAAAGGGACACTATATACAGTTGTGCTCATGAGTTCACATACCCTGGCGGAAATTTTGAAATGTAGGCATTGATTTTGAAAACATGACTGATCATGCAAAAAAACTGTCTTTTATTTAAGGATAGTGATCATATGAAGCCATTTATTATCACATACTTATTTTTCTCCTTTTTAAATCATTATTATAACAGAAATCCCCCAAATGGCCCTGATCAAAAGTTTACATACCCTTGAATGTTTGGCCTTGTTACAGACACACAATGTGACACACACAGGTTAAAATGGTTATTAAAGGTGAATTTCCCACACCTGTGGCTTTTTAAATTGTAATTGACTGTGTATAAATAGTCAATGAATTTGTTAGCTCTCACGTAGATGCACTGAGCAGGCTAAATACTGAAAAGAACTGTCAAAAGACCTGCGTAACAAGGTAATGGAACTTTATAAAGATGGAAGGATATAAAAAGATATCCAAAGCCTTGCTATCCAAATGCCAGTCAGGACGGTTCAATCACTTATTAATTAGTGGAACATTTGGGGATCTCTTGATACCAAGCCAAGGTCAGGTAGACCAAGAAAGATTTCAGCCAAAACTGCCAGAAGAATTGTTTGGGATACAAAGAAAACCCCACAGGTAACCTCAGGAGAAATACAGGCTACTCTGGAAAAAGACGGTGTGGTTGTTTCAAGCAAGCTGTCATGATCCATGGAGACGGAGGCAAACGCAGGGTTTAAGGAGATTTTAATGAAAACAAAACCTGAGTGCCGTGCACTACAAAGCATAACAAGTAGACCGGAATAACACAATGACCGACCAGGACTGGGAGAAAATGGCTGAACTAAATACACAGAATAACAAGTAGAACAGAAACAGGTGGGGGCTAAACACAAGCGAAAGGAATAAACTGATTAACTGAAACGAGAACAAGAACAAGAAAGACCAAACAAAGATATGACAAACCAAGAACACACAGATCACACAAGCAAGCAGGCAATTTTATTTATAAAGCAAAATCCATGCAATTCAATGTGCTTTATAAACAAACAGAAAAAATATAAAAATACAACAGCGTATAAAAAAAAGACTAATGAAAACATCAAAACAATATCATAATAATAAAACATAGAATAAGAAAATAGAAATAGAATAAAACGAGATAAAAACACAGGAAGCTATAAAAGCTGTAAGGATAAACAGTGTGGTTAAGTTTAAGTGCTCAGTTGTAGGTGCATGAAAAGAGAAGCTTTTAACCTGGATTTAAAAATGTATATGTTTGGGGCACGTCTAAGATCTTCTGGTAGTTTATTCCAGTTTTGTACAGCATAACTGCTAAACGCAGTGTCTCCATGTTAAGTTTGGACTCTGGGCTCTACTAGCTGACCTGAGTTCATGGATCTAAGAGCTCTGCTCAGTTTATATTCTTACTTAACAGAAACAGAGTTTACAGGAACATTTGGGGTGATAAGTGATTAAAAAAAGACACAGAAATGATCAGACAGGGCCAAGTCTTTAACCATGATAGAAGAAATATCCAGACCTTTAGAGATAACCAGAATGTGGCCTTTAATGTGTGTACAGTCTTTCACATGTTGAGTGAGATCAAAAGTGTCAAATAGTGCAAACAGTTATTTGGCATTATTGTCTGTACTATTATCTATGTGGATGTTAAAATCCCCTGTAATAATAAACAAGTCAACTGATATCAACTGATATAACACAGAGTAGTTCAGCAAACCCATCAATAAAATGTGCAGAATTTCTATTTGTGAAGGTCTAAATGGTTAAAAACTTAATTTTGGGGGTACCCTTGAATGTAAAACAGAGGTATTCAAAGGAAATAAAAACACCAAGTGTATCTTTGAATATGGCAGCCACTCCTCCTTTCCTAACATTTTGACATGTTCAAGGAGCACAATACGACGATACTTAAACAACAATGAGCTGCATTATTGAGTTGCCAGAAAGAAGCCTTTACTGCGACAATGCCACAAAAAACCCTGATTACAATATGCCAGACAACACCTTGACACGCCTCACAGCTTCTGGCACACTGTAATTTGGAGTGACAAGACCAAAATAGAACTTTATGGTCACAACCATAAGCACTGTGTATGGAGAGGGGTCAACAAGACCTATAGTGAACAGAATACAATCCCCACTGTGAAGCATGGTGGTAGATCACTGATGTTTTGAGTGTGTGTGAGCTCTAAAGTTGACAATTGATGGCAAGATGAATGCAGCATGTTATTAGAAAATACTAGCAGACAATTTGCATTGTTCTGCATGAAAGCTGCGCATGGGACGCTCTTGGACTTTCCAGCACGACAATGACCCTAAGCACAAGGCCAAGTTGGCCCTCCAGTGGTTACAGCAGAAAAAGCTGAAGGATCTGGAGTGGCCATCACAGTCTCCTGACCTTAATATCATCGAGCCACTCTGGGGAGACAAACGTGCGGTTAATGAAAGACCACCAAAGACTTTGCATGACCTGGAGGCATTTTGCCAAGATGAATGGGCAGCTACTGATACCACCTGCAATAATTCAGAATTCACAGACAACTATTACAAGAGACTGCATGCTGTCATTGATGCGAAAGGGGTCAATACATAGTATTAAAAACTAAGGGCATGCAGACTTTTGAACAGGGGTCAGATAATTTGTATCTTTTGTTGCCATGTTTTGTTTTATGATTTATGATCTACAGTTGAATGTGAATCCCATAAGAAATAAAAAACATGTTTTGCCTGCTCACGCATGTTTTGTTTACAAATGAAACATATATTAACAATTCTCTCCAAAGGTATGCAAACTTTTGAGCACAACTGTAAATTGCCCTTTTGGTCATTTATATTGTGTTCACAGTGTTGTTTTTGTTTGAGATGAGAAATAATAAAAGGAAAGACTTCCCACCACAGCTCTGCGCCTCGGGTCCAGTCTGCCCTTCATCATGACATAAGCCTTTTGAAGTTATGATTCTTTCATAATAAAGTTTTAAAGTTATGATTCTTTCATATTAAAGTTTTAAAGTTATGATTCTTTCATAATAAAGTTTTAAAGTTATGATTCTTTGTGATGGTAATTCTATCGATCGACACTCTTAAATAAGGAAGTACATAGACGAAATTCTCTAAGCACAAGTTAACCATTTTATTATTATTTGCAAATAAGAGAGACGCATCAAACGCTTACCAACATAATCGTCCGAGGAGTCTTTGACTCCATACATGCACAATCCGTATTTATTACAGTGAAAAGGGGTGTAGTCAGATGCTGTCCTGTGTCAATAAAACACATTCCCTTTGTTATGTTACTACCTAAGCTTCACACAAAGGACAAGCTCTCCTTCCCCCCATAGGTAACTTCTTCAATTCTAAGAGTTCTTACAGCATCTGGACAGACAATAGATGCCCCCTAGGCAAATACCAGATCCCCCACATTCCTTTTCTAATTTCAAAAAGGGGCTCTCAGTCCTTTAATCAGTGAGAATACATTGGTTAGAGAAATTTCCACAACATTCTTTCATATTAACAGAGAAATACAAGTTACTACATTTTTTTAATTAATGTATATTCAATGTAAACACTGCGGTTGTATTCTTTTCTGCATTTTCATGATGTTACTGAACGTTTCTGAGATTTCATAATCAGCAAATGAGAGAAAAATACATCTTTTGTGATACAAAGAGCATAGAGTGAATGTTCTGCAGACATCTTAGGACAAGTCTGGGTGCAATCGTTGATTGATTGATATAACTCAAATGGTATTGTGAGTTATTTTGGTGAAATTGTGTCTTTTTTATGTGAAAACAGATTTGTACTTTTCCTTTCTAATTAAAAACATACACCTTCTTCTATATGCCAGACACAACCAGGAGAGACCAGAATCAAAGATTTTCAGCAAATCATTTAAACCCTATATTCACTAGAAAATAGTACAAAGACAACATATCAAATGTTGAAACTGAGACATTTTATTGTTTCTTGAAAAACATATGTCCACTTTGAATTTGATGCCAGCAACACGTTTAGGGTTAGGGTTGGGACAGAGTCAACAAAAGACTGGAAAAGGTTTATAATGCTAAAAACTAAACCTGGTGGAACCTCACAACTACTGTAATATAATGAATTGGCAACAGGTCAGAAACATGATTGGGTATTTAAAGATCATTCCAGAGAGGATGGGTCTGTCAGAAGTGAGGATGGGGAGGGTTCCCCACTCTGTGGAAGACTGTGCAGGCAGTCAACAGTGCAACAATGTCAGAATAACGTTTCTCAATGTAATATTGCAAAAACTAATATGGGATGGCAATAATATTCGGACATGCGGAAATAATGGCAGTGATCTTCCCAAACAACTACAGAGTGTTGTTAAAAGAAGAGGTGACGCAACACAGTGGTAAACATGACCCTGTCCCAACGTTTAAAAAATGTTTTGCTGGCATCAAATTAAAAACAGGCTTGTATTATTCCAAAAGCAATAAAACATCTCAGTTTCAACATACCATATGTTGTCGTTTTACTATTTTCAATTAAATATAGGGATAAATGATTTGCACATCATTGCATTCTGTTTTACTTAATATTTTACGCAGCGTCCCAACTTTTCTGTAAACAGGGTTGCAGAAGTTAGGGGCAGCCCCACCCTGACCACGCACAGCATCAACGGGTGCAATGTACAAGGCGTCAAATGGGACTCTGGGACATAGAATGGAGCAGGTGAGGCACTATTCTATGAGCGGCAGTTAAATCAGCAGGACTTAATATTGACTAGGAGCTTGGATACAATGACATGTCCTGGAGTCTCTCCTGCTCTAATGGCTGTAACACTGCAGGGCACAAAAGGAACAGAATTGACACTCCCGCCCCATCCAGCTGTTTCAAGACCTTAGGAATGTACCATGCCTTCAGAAGGCCTTCTGACCCTTTCATGTTCTCCACGTTTTAAATGCTAAATGTATAATTGATTCATCTTTATAGTACTCAGAAGAAACTCTCTGAGGACATGTAGTTCTGTACAGTTTGTATACCTAGTTCTAAGCTCTGATGTAGTTGACACCATTACAACATGCAGCCAGGTACCATTTCTAATTCTCTATCACCACCTAGTGGTTGGAAGGATACATTACATCCAGTATGACTGAATAAGGAACACAACAGCAAAATCTTTTGCATTTAGGGTTACAATTATGTGCTTTCTATCAGGCGGTTTCAGATACCTCAGTGTCTCTGTTCCTTCATGTTCATGCAGTATAATTTGACCCTAAGCCCTGTTTGGGTTTGGGTTATCCGTATAGAGACTGTGGTGGCCCATATAGATTGTGGTCGAAAACCATACCCCGAGCCACGAGGGGGCAAGAGGGGGCTTAGCCCCCTGAGGTTGTATTTTCTGCCCCCCTAGTTTGAAAAACCCTATTGTAAAATAGCCAAACAGATTAGCCCCCTCTCTCTTTTTAACACCCCCTGAGTTACTTAGTCCAGGCCCCGGGCCTGTCGATAACATAATGTGACAACATTCCATTAGGGCTGCATTACTCTGCGAAACACACCTCAATCCCTCAACACTGGCCACCATTTCATTAGATATTGGACTGTAACTGTCAGATTTCTTTTCTACATTGTGAGCTTGGCCTGTTTTTGAGATGTGTATCATTAACATAAGATATCTGGACATGTTGACCAGCTAGATACTTTCTAAGTCAGTTGGTGGTAAATTATGTGCCCTTTTTCACTTACCTATATGCCATAGCTAATATTGTAACCCTTTCAACTTGGTAGATCGGTCAGTAGCCCTAGTAGACCTGTCATTAGCCCGGGTAGATTGGTCAGTAACCCTGGTAGACCTGTCAGTAGCCCGGGTAGATCGGTCAGTAGCCCTGGTAGACTTGTCACTTGCCCTAGTATTAAACTTGGCAGTCGCCCTGGTAGATCGGTCAGTAGCCCTGGTAGACCTGTCATTAGCCCGGGTAGATTGGTCAGTAACCCTGGTAGACCTGTCATTAGCCCGGGTAGATTGGTCAGTAACCCTGGTAGACCTGTCGTTAGCCCGGGTAGATTGGTCAGTAACCCTGGTAGACCTGTCACTTGCCCTAGTATTAAACTTGTCAGTAGCCCGGGTAGATCGGTCAGTAGCCCTGGTAGACTTGTCACTTGCCCTAGTATTAAACTTGGCAGTCGCCCTGGTAGATCGGTGAGTAGCCCTAGTATTAAACCTGTCAGTAGCCCAGGTAGACCGGTCAGTAGCCCTGGTAGACCTGTCATTAGCTCTAGTTTTAAACCTGTCAGTAGCCCGGGTAGACCGGTCAGTAGCCCTGGTAGACCTGTCATTAGCCCTAGTATTAAACCTGTCAGTAGCCCAGGTAGACCGGTCAGTAGCCCTGGTAGACCTGTCATTAGCCCTAGTATTAAACCTGTCAGTAGCCTTGGTAGATTGGTCAGTAGCCCTGGTAGATCAGTCAGCAGCCCTGATAAAAACACCTTTTTATAATAAATATATAACCCTGTTTAAAGATGAAAAATAACTGAAAAGTTGCTAGCTCCACTTCCTGACCAAAAAAGGTGTAACAATCTGTTGTTTTGTATGAACTAAACTCTGGACTGTATCAGAAATAACCACATTTGTTGCCATTAATCTACACAACAGTAATAATGATAAGGCAAAATACAATGTTTTTAGAGATGTTGGCCAATTTATTTATATATTTAATAAAATACTGAAATATCTCACTTATATTCAGACACTTCAGATGGGATTTTGTAAAACTGCCTTAGCAGTGATCACAGCTTTGGGTCTTCTTGGTTATGCCTCTACCAGCTTTGAATCTTCTTGGTAATTACAGACACTTATTTGTTATTGTTCTCACCTGTGTTCCTGATCACTGTCCCTATTTAATTACAGACACCTGTTTGTTGTTATTGTTCTCACCTGTGTTCCTGATCACTGTCCCTATTTAATTACAGACACGTTTGTTGTTATTGTCCTCACCTGTGTTCCTGATCACTGTCCTTATTTAATTACAGACACCTGTTTGTTGTTATTGTCCTCACCTGTGTTCCTGATCACTGTCCCTATTTAATTACAGACACGTTTGTTGTTATTGTCCTCACCTGTGTTCCTGATCACTGTCCCTATTTAATACCAGACACCTGTTTGTTGTTATTGTCCTCACCTGTGTTCCTGATCACTGTCCCTATTTAATTACAGACACGTGTTTGTTATTATTGTCCTCACCTGTGTTCCTGATCACTGTCCCTATTTAATTACAGACACGTTTGTTGTTATTGTCCTCACCTGTGTTCCTGATCACTGTCCCTATTTAATTACAGACATGTTTGTTGTTATTGTCCTCACCTGTGTTCCTGATCACTGTCCCTATTTAATTACAGACATGTTTGTTGTTATTGTCCTCACCTGTGTTCCTGATCACTGTCCCTATTTAATTACAGACATGTTTGTTGTTATTGTCCTCACCTGTGTTCCTGATCAATGTCCTTATTTAATTACAGACACCTGTTTGTTGTTATTGTACTCACCTGTGTTCCTGATCACTGTCCCTATTTAATTACAGACACGTTTGTTGTTATTGTCCTCACCTGTGTTCCTGATCACTGTCCCTATTTAATTACAGACAAGTTTGTTGTTATTGTCCTCACCTGTGTTCCTGAACACTGTCCCTATGTAATTACAGACACTTGTTGGTTGTTATTGTCCTCACCTGTGTTCCTGATCACTGTCCCTCTTTAATTACAGACACGTTTGTTGTTATTGTCCTCACCTGTGTTCCTGATCACTGTCCCTATTTAATTACAGACATGTTTGTTGTTATTGTCCTCACCTGTGTTCCTGATCACTGTCCCTATTTAATTACAGACATGTTTGTTGTTATTGTCCTCACCTGTGTTCCTGATCAATGTCCTTATTTAATTACAGACACCTGTTTGTTGTTATTGTACTCACCTGTGTTCCTGAACACTGTCCCTATGTAATTACAGACACTTGTTGGTTGTTATTGTCCTCACCTGTGTTCCTGATCACTGTCCCTATTTAATTACAGACACGTTTGTTGTTATTGTCCTCACCTGTGTTCCTGATCACTGTCCCTATTTAATTACAGACACGTGTTTGTTATTATTGTCCTCACCTGTGTTCCTGATCACTGTCCCTATTTAATTACAGACACCTGTTTGTTGTTATTGTCCTCACCTGTGTTCCTGATCACTGTCCCTATTTAATTACAGACACGTTTGTTGTTATTGTCCTCACCTGTGTTCCTGATCACTGTCCCTATTTAATACCAGACACCTGTTTGTTGTTATTGTTCTCACCTGTGTTCCTGATCACTGTCCCTATTTAATTACAGACACGTGTTTGTTATTATTGTCCTCACCTGTGTTCCTGATCACTGTCCCTATTTAATTACAGACACGTTTGTTGTTATTGTCCTCACCTGTGTTCCTGATCACTGTCCCTATTTAATTACAGACAAGTTTGTTGTTATTGTCCTCACCTGTGTTCCTGAACACTGTCCCTATGTAATTACAGACACTTGTTGGTTGTTATTGTCCTCACCTGTGTTCCTGATCACTGTCCCTCTTTAATTACAGACACGTTTGTTGTTATTGTCCTCACCTGTGTTCCTGATCACTGTCCCTATTTAATTACAGACATGTTTGTTGTTATTGTCCTCACCTGTGTTCCTGATCACTGTCCCTATTTAATTACAGACATGTTTGTTGTTATTGTCCTCACCTGTGTTCCTGATCAATGTCCTTATTTAATTACAGACACCTGTTTGTTGTTATTGTACTCACCTGTGTTCCTGAACACTGTCCCTATGTAATTACAGACACTTGTTGGTTGTTATTGTCCTCACCTGTGTTCCTGATCACTGTCCCTATTTAATTACAGACACGTTTGTTGTTATTGTCCTCACCTGTGTTCCTGATCACTGTCCCTATTTAATTACAGACACCTGTTTGTTGTTATTGTCCTCACCTGTGTTCCTGATCACTGTCCCTATTTAATTACAGACACCTGTTTGTTGTTATTGTCCTCACCTGTGTTCCTGATCACTGTCCCTCTTTAATTACAGACACTTGTTTGTTGTTATTGTCCTCACCTGTGTTCCTGATCACTGTCCTTATTTAATTACAGACACCTGTTTGTTGTTATTGTCCTCACCTGTGTTCCTGATCACTGTCCCTATTTAATTACAGACACGTTTGTTGTTATTGTCCTCACCTGTGTTCCTGATCACTGTCCCTATTTAATTACAGACCAATGTTTGTTGTTATTGTCCTCACCTGTGTTCCTGATCAATGTCCTTATTTAATTACAGACACCTGTTTGTTGTTATTGTCCTCACCTGTGTTCCTGATCACTGTCCCTATTTAATTACAGACAAGTTTGTTGTTATTGTCTTCACATGTGTTCCTGATCACTGTCCCTATTTAATTACAGACACCTGTTTGTTGTTATTGTCCTCACCTGTGTTCCTGATCACTGTCCCTCTTTAATTACAGACACTTGTTTGTTGTTATTGTCCTCACCTGTGTTCCTGATCACTGTCCCTATTTAATTACAGACAAGTTTGTTGTTATTGTTCTCACCTGTGTTCCTGATCACTGTCCCTATTTAATACCAGACACCTGTTTGTTGTTATTGTCTTCACATGTGTTCCTGATCACTGTCCCTATTTCATTACAGACACCTGTTTGTTGTTATTGTCTTCACCTGTGTTCCTCATCACTGTCCCTATTTAATTACAGACACCTGTTTGTTGTTATTGTCCTCACCTGTGTTCCTGATCACTGTCCCTATTTAATTACAGACACCTGTTTGTTGTTATTGTCTTCACATGTGTTCCTGATCACTGTCCCTATTTAATTACAGACACATTTGTTGTAATTAAATAGGGACTCCTTTTATGATAGGAACCCGTGAGTGGACGTCCATGTACCTTATTCACTGCTCTAAAATATTAAGGGAACAAAATCATCACTTTATAACACAAAATCAATTAAACTTCTGGGATATCAATCTGTCCAGTTAAGAAGCATAAGCAATTTTGAATCAAAGTCACCTGTTTTGGTGCAAATGAAAGTGACAACAGGTGCACTAGAGAAGCAACAGCAATACAACCCCAAAAAAGGAATGATTTTGCAGGTGGTGGCCACAGACAGTTGCTTTCTCCTTATTCTTTCTGACTGACTCTTTGCTGTTTTTTTTCTAATGTCCTTGTCACTACTGGTAGCATGAGGCGGTACCTGCGGCCCATTCAGGTTGCACAGGTAGTCCAGCTCTTCCAGGATGGCACAATCATACATGTCGTCGCAAGGTTTGCTGTGTCTCCCAGTACAGTCTCAAGAGCATGGAGGAGATACCAGGAGATGGGCCATTACACAAGGAGAGCTGGACAGGGCCGTAGAAGGGCATCAACCCAGCAGCAGGACCGGTATTTGGTCCTTTGTACTAGGGGGAACAGAAAGAGCACTGCCAGAGCTCTACAAAATGAACTCCAGCAGGTTACTTGTGTGCATGTTTCTGACCAAACTGTAGAAACAAACTCCATGAAGGTGGCATGAGGGCCTGACATCCTCTAGTGGGACCTGTGCTCACAGCATTGACTGGCCCTCATGTTCCCCAGACCTGAATCCAATGGAGAACCACTGGGACGTTATGTATCGGTACATCCAATGCCGCCAAGTGCCACCACAGACTGTCCAGGAGCTCACTGATGCCCTGAACCAGGTCTGGGAGGAGATCCCCCAGGACACCATCCGGTGTCTCATCTGGAGCATTCCCAGATGTTGTCAAGAGTGCATACAGGCACGTGGGGGCCATACACTACTGAGTCACATTATGAGTTGCTGTGATGAAATTGGAACAGCCTGTGATTTCAATTGTTAACTCTGACTTGTTGTTTGAATCCAGCCGTCAATCAGCTGGTGATTTTGGTTTCCATTGACCTTTTTTTACGTATTTTTGTTCTCAACCCAACTACACAATTGATTTTCAATATATATAAATGTTCCCTTAATTTTTTTGAGCAGTGTATTTTGATGAACTACTCCCAGACAGATCCACCAGGTAGATAGATCCACCAGGCAGATAGATCCACCAGGCAGATAGATCCACCAGGCAGATAGATCCACCAGGTAGATAGATCCACCAGGTAAAACTGCTGGTCTCATCTTCTCCAGTGCTTTAGATGATGGATATATGTTAACATACACAGCTCAGGTCTTGGTCATTAAGGGGCTTCTCTCTCTTGCATGAGCTTTCCTTTGTAAGCTCACAGTCCCTCCATGTTCTCATCCATTTAACTTGAGAAATGGAAAATGACTGGTCTAGCAATTATCCCCACCAGTTCTCCAAAACCGCCCTCCCCACCTGAAATCATCAAAAAACTGTCCGACCCAATGCTACAAATGCTTTTTTAAGTGTTTAAAAAAATGAACACTGGTCTCAAAATCACTTCAGGAGTGGAATACCAACAATTAGTGAATAACTTGTGATTGGGGAATCAGGATTAAAAGATGGATTGACACACACATACCTGTCGTTGGCTTGTTAATCATTGTAGTCTTATTGGGTGATTCGAATTAAGCAGAAAATGGATATGGCTGAAAACATTACTGACAGGCTTCCTGCACCTGGAGGGTGTGTGTGTCCAAGAAGAGGGAAAGTCGGATTGAGTGAAGCACATGCCGAAGTCTGTCTCCATCTTTCCCTCTCCCAGTGTCATGCCCTGTCTCCATCCATCCCTGTCTCCACCCATCCCTGTCTCCATCCCTTCCTGTCTCCACCCATCCCTGTCTCCACCCATCCCTCTCCCAGTGTCATGCCCTGTCTCCATCAATCCCTGTCTCCATCCATCCCTGTCTCCATCCATTCCTGTCTCCATCCATCCCTCTCCCAGTGTCATGCCCTGTCTCCATCCATTCCTGTCTCCATCCATCCCTCTCCCAGTGTCATGCCCTGTCTCCATCCATTCCTGTCTCCATCCATCCCTCTCCCAGTGTTCTGCCCTGTCTCCATCCATCCCTGTCTCCATCTCTCCCTCTCCCAGTGTCATGCCCTGTCCCACCATTCGTCTCCTCCAGAATGGAAGGCCTGGCTGAAGAATGAGAGCTGAAACGGCTTGAATAACAGAATTAATAACCAATTCAAAATGACGGGAGTGTGACAAGTGACCTGGAATCAGTGAATTATTGATCACTGGTTACCTTGGTAGCAGTAATTACCTCAGTGAATGTGACTCCATCACATTTAAACATTTATATTGCTTATCGTTCTCCCTAACCTCTGGCGACGCTTTTCTCATTACACTAATCAAATTGGGGAATAGGAGAGTAATTCCTTTCTTTCTTCAATTAGAAACCAGACCTGACATCCATATTTCAACTGGCACCCTAATATACCTGGCTGGGTTTATGTGGTACCTTTCTCTGAATACCTGCCTTATACATTCAGTGTGAATTTGTCAACCTAGTATTCAGTGGTGTGACATAGAAAATAGTGGCATTAACCAAATAAATCAAGAAATTTGATAGTTTCCATTTTCAAATTTGGTGTGGATGTTTTCAATCAAATTATGGGACAAATCAGCCTGTCAAATAGTTTTCAATCCAAGCTTATGTTTAAACATTTCTGCAAAATTGCATGAATTTGATTACCTAACCTGAAATATGCAGGATTTAAATGAATGTACATCTGAAAAAACTCTGGTCTTAAATGGACATTTGTGAGAAAAAACAACCAATATCTAAGATTTGTCTAAGTTCATAAATTGCTTTTCTCTATGCCCTCACTCAGGGAGAACAGTGTCGAGCTATCTTACTTCACACGTCACAACACAACTTTGGAGATGTTAGAAAAGTTAAACTTCAGTACCTGCGACTGACATTTTTCATAAATTCATATCATATGTACCCCATAGATTTCACCAATTTTGTGTTTTCTCTGTGACTGAACATTCGTTTTTCTTAAAGATAAGTGTGATATCAGGAAGTTCTATAAAATCACATTCATTGAGGGAGAGTATAATAAAACTCTAAAGCTGTTACTACATACACCCTGCTCTCCCTGAGTGAGAGAAATGCCTACACAGAGAGACAGTGTAACTAGTATTTAAAGTATTTTATGTACATTGAAAAAATTTAGATATTCGTTGTTATTCCCCTTTAATCCCCAGTATTACTTCTGTGTCTACTTACGGTCATAATTCGATTGGTTAAAGCGAGTTATTCCAGTCAGTTTGATCAGACCAGGAAATACTACGGCCAAACAGGAATTAAGGACTGCAGGAGAACTAAGAATTGAAGGACAGAGAAAGACATCAAAGGCCGGCTTATCTTGAGAAACTTTATTCATGGTTATTGTTAGGCGGAGGAGTCATAATGCATGCACATACAATGACGGGACGGGGGATCTTATCAACAAGGGAGGGGGGATTTGATCACACAACCTGTGGAAGCAGAGACTGTAGAGGGTAGTTACAGAGTCACACAACGCCCTCGCCTGGATACGTGTTGCTGTGCCAACTAATGGCTCAGCACAGACAGCGCACACATAGAGATGGGGACTTAACCCCACAACCTGCAGGAATGGAACTTAAGTCCATAACCTGCAGGAAGGGGACTTATCCCTACAGCCTACGGGAAATGGGCCTTAACTTTGCAACTTATAGGAATGGGAACTTATTCCCAAAACCAGCAAGAAGGGGACTTATCCTCACAACCTATAGGAATATTAATTAACCCCACAACATGCAGGAAGGGGACGTAACCCTTCAAACTGCAATACGAGAACTTAAGCCCACAACCTGCAGGATGGGGAATTAACCGCAAAACTTGCAAGAAAGGGACTTAACCAATAGGACAATATATTAACCCCACAATCTTCAGGATGGGAACCCAATCCCACAACCTATAGTAAAGGGAATAAACCCCACAACCTACAGGATGGTAATGTAACCCCACTACCTGCAGAACATGGTCTCAAGCCCACATGGTAGAGGTGCTAAGATATGTTACACAGCCTCTTATCAAGTTCCTCTGTAAACGGAGTGAAGGAAGAGGAAAGAAGAAAGAGGGGGGGGGGATGTAAGGAAAGAGGGGAGGAAAGAGCTGCTTGAGGTGAGATAGGGGTCTCCTTCCTCCCCATTTGAGGTGAGTTATAGGGGTATATATTGATGGGGGTCTCCTCTCTCCCTCTCTGCTCACCTCTGGAGCACTTTAATCAACAACAGCATAATCTTCATATTTACATATAGATCGTCTTTTTCACAAGTCATATAATTGTCATTTCTCAATGATCAAGCAGTACTGTGTGTCAATGTGTGAAGGCTGAGTTCCAGAAAATAACATTACACAGGTTCACTAAAAGAAAATGCTATCAAAACAGAATCTAAGACAAATCAATCTAACTCAAAAGTACCAGAAGGGCATACAACATACAAGCACTGATTATGTGTTTTACAAGCCAAGTAGTAGGGATGAGAAACTGGCAGGTTGTGTGTGTGTGTGTGTGTGTGTGTGCAAAATAGTACAGTTGACAAAAATACTGTGATAATATATACATTATGATTGCATTACTTGGTAAGTATGAAGATTTTGATGTCATACTAGAAAATGAAAATGCGTTCTTTAAGAGTTGGTCTGCTAGTCTAAATCTACAGTAAAACATTATACAGTTGTGTGTTTTGTATAAGAGAACATCTTCACTGCACAGCTCGAATGTGTTAATAAATACACAGTTGGTAGATTATTATCTTCATTTTTTTACCCAACTTTCATCAGGTCCAAATAATCAGTCCTATTGTTTTTGAAAAGATTAAACAACAGAAAGAACAAAAAATAGAGACAGTGTGTTCTGACACTGCATAAATGTTCTGCTTTTATCTCCCCCATAATATAAAAGTAATCAATTATATCAATCGATCTACCGGAAGTCATATAAAAACAACATCTGTATTAATAATATCACTTGAATTTTTTATGAATGGAGGGTTGGACTACAGCTAGATGGTGGCTTCAACAGTAACCATGGAGAATGGCGCCGTCGCCTATGGCAACTTATCCCCTAAATAGTTCACTACTCTTCCACAGAGAACCCTATCTGGGTCCCCATAGGCCCTGACCATAAAGGGAATAGGGGCCATTTCGTCCTCTACAAATAACTCTTTGAGGTCCTCTTTGTAAAACGTGTTTGTACATGGATAGAACACCCAGAGAACATCTTCAACTTTGACCTTTGGCTTGGAGTGACGTACGATCCAATCGTAGTGATCTAATGAAAACACTAGTGGCCTGGATGCCAACTATCTACAATTCACACATCTACTTCTATGATGAATCAGGATCAGTTTGTCTTTATACAAGCCCTAACAATTCAAATAAATCGTTTTATATTGTTACATTTTAAATCTAGCAGCTTCTATATCTCTATCACCATGGAAACCTCTACAGCCGAGACAATCTATTGTTTAAACTTTAGAAATTAAAAACCCACAATATCAAAATACACAGCACAAAATATCTGAGGTATAAGATGGAAAATATCCGTTATTGTTTGTTTTGTTTCCCGCCCGCTTTCTGAGGAGATGCTAAAATGATGCACAGCTGCATGTATTGCAATACCCAGGCCTCGGAAGAAGTTTATTTCTCTCACTCTCTCCTCTCTCTCTCTCTCTCTCACACTCTTTTTCACAAACACACACACTGGTTGGTTGGTTCTTTGTGTTCCCTGTCAGGAAGGTTGTGGATTGGTTGTTGCCGGGTTGTGGGTAGGTGGGTGCAGGAAGTCAGTACGGAGCGAAGCGGCTGTACCCTCCTCTGTATATGCTAGCCTGCAGGGAGGAAAGCACCAGCCCCACATCATCTGCGTGGCTCCTTGTCTTGGCATCAGCCAGTGGGGCAAATGCATTCTGAAACACACACAACACAAAGTTTAGTAATGTTCCTCTAGACCAGTACACAGTATGGCTACGGTCCATGAGAAACATTTATAGTTAGGATCCCATGAAAACATTCGGAGCACCACAACCATTCTACAACACACCACACCTCACTGCACACTCCTGTTCCATTCATCTGTTTACCATTCAGCTACCAATAGGTGACTGCAATGTGGATGACCTGGGCCCCCCATGCAGCCTGTAGAGCAACACACATCATGCATTGCAGTCATTCCAGACCGTCATTCCAGACCGTCATTCCAGACCGTCATTCCAAACTGTCATTCCAGATCGTCATGCCAGACTGTCATGCCATGCCGTCATTCCAGACTACCATTCCTGACTGTCTTTCCAAATCGTCATTCCATGCCGTCATTCCAGAACGTCATTCCATGCCGTCATTCCAGACTGTCATTCCAGGCCCTCATGTCATGCCTTCATTCCAGACCGTCATTCCAGGCCCACATGCCATGCCTTCATTCCAGAACGTCATTCCAGGCCCTCATGCCTTCATTCCAGGGGCTACTTACAGTGAAAGAAATTGTAAATACATGGAGAAATCATAAAAACAACAACAACAAAAATGCTATTTTCTCACAGCTTTGTAAGTATGGAGGCCTTACAATGCAGGAAGGGGATCTGTCTGTCTGCATATGTTTGTCTGCTTGTGTCTGCCTGTCTGTCTGCATATGTCTGCCTGCCTGTGTCTGTCTGCATATCTCTCTGTCTGTTTGCCTGTCTGTCTGTCTGCCTGTCTATCTGCCTGTCTGTATGTCTGCCTGTCTGTCTGTGTCTGTCTGTCTGTTTATCGCTCTGTCTGCCTGTCTGTCTGCCTGCCTGTCTGTCTGTTTGTCTGTCTGCCTGTCTGCCTGTTTGTCTGTCCTAGCATACCTGCAGTCCTTTCCTCCTTTCCTCCCTCCTGTCCTTCCCCCAGAGGCTGACACACCACTTATGTAAAGGATTTAATAATCTGAATTACTAATTATTCCATTACTGGTTGCTCTGCATTGAGCCGGGTGGTTGAGGTGCTTTCCGCCAAATGAGAAATATATAATAAGTAACATGCACACGTTTGCTAGCTAACAAAAACATTAATCAGGCTAACACAGCTAACAGCGCTAACACAGCTAACAGAGCTAACACAGCTAACAGAGCTAACACAGCTAACAGCGCTAACACAGCTAACAGAGCTAACACAGCTAACAGCGCTAACACAGCTAACAGAGCTAACACAGCTAACAGAGCTAACACAGCTAACACAGCTAACAGAGCTAACAGCGCTAACACAGCTATCAGAGGTAAAACAGCGGATTAATGGGACTGCAGGGCTGCCGGTAGCACTGGAGACATATTAAATTACATTTAAGTGAGGGAATGTCAGCTGAGAAAAGACCATGCAGAGAGGAAGGTGGGAGGTATGGAGGGAGGGAGAGAGAGAAGTATGGATAGAGGGAAGTATAAAGGAGAGAGAAATACAGGGAAATGGAGGGGCAGAGTGAAACATTTAGGAATAGAGGGAGGTATTGAGGTATGGATGGTGGGGAAAGGGAGGGATGATAGAGGTGCAGAGTAAAAGAGGAAGAGAGAATTGATGGAACAGAGAAGTGAGAGATGGATGGACACCAAAACACACCAGAGCAATGACATGCAGATACAGAGGAGTGAGAGAGACCAAAACACACCAGAGCAATGACATGCAGATACAGAGGAGTGAGAGAGACCAAAACACACCAGAGCAATGACATGCAGATACAAAGGAGTGAGAGAGACCAAAACACACCAGAGCAATGACATGCAGATACAGAGGAGTGAGAGAGACCAAAACACACCAGAGTAATGACATGCAGATACAGAGGAGAGAGACCAAAACACACCAGAGTAATGCCATTCAGATACAGAGGAGAGAGACCAACACACACCAGAGTAATGACATGCAGATACAGAGGAGTGAGAGAGACCAAAACACACCAGAGTAATGACATGCAGATACAGAGGAGTGAGACCAAAACGCACCAGAGTAATGCCATGCAGATACAGAGGAGAGAGACCAAAACACACCAGAGTAATGCCATGTAGATACAGAGGAGTGAGAGAGACCAAAACACACCAGGACCATACAGGACATGTTTATATATAGGTCTGTGTCTTAAGCAACCTGAAATTTGAACTAACGGGTATTATTTGGATAGTAAGTGTTCATTTGTAAAAATATACACCGATCAGCCATAACATTATGACCACTGACAGGTGAAGTGAATAACAATGATACACCCATCAGCCATAACATTATGACCACTGACAGGTGAAGTGAATAACAATGATACACCCATCAGCCATAACATTATGACCACTGACAGGTGAAGTGAATAACACTGATACACCCATCAGCCATAACATTATGACCACTGACAGGTGAAGTGAATAACACTGATACACCCATCAGCCATAACATTATGACCACTGACAGGTGAAGTGAATAACACTGATACACCCATCAGCCATAACATTATGACCACTGACAGGTGAAGTGAATAACACTGATACACCAATCAGCCATAACATTATGACCACTGACAGGTGAAGTGAATAACACTGATACACCCATCAGCCATAACATTATGACCACTGACAGGTGAAGTGAATAACACTGATACACCAATCAGCCATAACATTATGACCACTGACAGGTGAAGTGAATAACAATGATACACCCATCAGCCATAACATTATGACCACTGACAGGTGAAGTGAATAACACTGATACACCCATCAGCCATAACATTATGACCACTGACAGGTGAAGTGAATAACACTGATACACCAATCAGCCATAACATTATGACCACTGACAGGTGAAGTGAATAACACTGATACACCCATCAGCCATAACATTATGACCACTGACAGGTGAAGTGAATAACACTGATACACCAATCAGCCATAACATTATGACCACTGACAGGTGAAGTGAATAACACTGATACACCCATCAGCCATAACATTATGACCACTGACAGGTGAAGTGAATAACACTGATCTGAGCGACTTTGACAAGAGCCAAATTATGTCGGCTGGATGACTGGGTCAGAGCATCTCCAAAAATGCAGCCCTTGTGGGGTGTTCCTGGTCTGCAGTGGTCAGTACCTATCAAAAGTGGTCCAAGGAAGGAAAAGCGGTAAACCAGCGACAGGGTCTTGGGGGGCCAAGGCTCAATGATGCATGTGGGGAGCGAAGGCTGGCCTCTGTGGTCTGATCCAACAGACGAGCTAATATAGCTCAGATTGCTGAAAAAGTGAATGCTGGTACTGATAGAAAGGTGCCAGAACACACAGTGCATTGCAGTTTGTTGTGTATAGGGCTGCGTAGCTGCAGACCAGTCAGGGTGCCCATGCTGACCCCTGTCCACTGCCAAAAGCACCTACAATGGACACGTGAGCATCAGAACTGGACCACGGAGCATTGGAAGAAGGTGGCCTGGTCTGCTGGGAAACCTTGGGTCCTGCCATCCATGTGGATGTTACTGTGACACGTACCACCTACCTAAGCATTGTTGCAGACCATTTGCACCCTTTAATGGCAACAGTATTCCCTGATGGCATTGGCCTCTTTCAGCAGGATAATGTGCCCTGCCACAAATCAAAAACGTTTCAGGAATGATTTGAGGAACACAACACTGAGTTCAAGGAGCTGACTTGGCCTCCAAATTCCCCAGATCTCAATCCAATCAAGCATCTGTGGGATGTGCTGGACAAATTAATCCAATCCATGGAGGCCCCACCTCACAACATACAGGACTTAAAGGATCTGCTGCCAACTTCTTGGTACCAGATACCACAGTACACCTTCAGAGGTCTTGTGGAGTCCATGCCTCGACGGGTCAGGGCTGTTTTGGCGGCAAAAGGGGGACCTACATAATATTAGGCAGGTGGTCATAATGTTATGGCTGATCGGCGTACATGTATATTTAACACATTTCAAATTTTTTACAAATGAAAACTTACTACTCAGAAAAATGGCTTTACATAACTATTATACAATATTTGTTATACATGATTATACATTGTATTACACACTTTTATAGACAATGTATATTGATTTAGACAACGTTCTTTGAATCTTGAATTCTGATTGGTTGATTGCCATAGTATTTGGGACCTTATACCACAGGTTTAACATCAAATAAATGTTTACTGTTGGAATTGCTTTGTTAACCAGTTTATTTTAACTATTAGACATCTTGTGGGTTTGTGATATATTGCCTATATACCACGGTTAAGTGCTGTGTCCAGGCAATCCACAATGCGTCACACCTAAGAACAGCTCTGAGCAGTGGTATATTGGCCATATATCACACCCCATCGTGATCAGTAACAAAATCACTCTGATACAGAGGGATATAAAGGGAGGTACGGAGTGATACAGAGGGTTATAAAGGGAGGTACGGAGTGATACAGAGGGATATAAAGGGAGGTACGGAGTGATACAGAGGGATATAAAGGGTGGTACGGAGTGATACAGAGGGATATAAAGGGAGGTACGGAGTGATACAGAGGGATATAAAGGGAGGTACGGAGTGATACAGAGGGATATAAAGGGAGGTACGGAGTGATACAGAGGGATATAAAGGGTGGTACGGAGTGATACAGAGGGATATAAAGGGAGGTACGGAGTGATACAGAGGGATATAAAGGGAGGTACGGAGTGATACAGAAGGAATTCAAGGGTGATATAATGGGAGTTACAGGGTGGCAGAGGGTGATATGGAGGGAGTTATGGGGTGATATGGGGTGATAAAAGGTGATACAGAGGGAGTTACCGGGTTGCAGAGGGTGATATGGAGGGAGTTATGGGGTGATATGGGGTGATAAAATGTGATACAGAGGGAGTTACAGGGTGGCAGAGGGTGATATGGAGGGAGTTATGGGGTGATATGGGGTGATAAAAGGTGATACAGAGGGAGTTACAGGTTTGCAGAGGGTGATATGGAGGGAGTTATGGGGTGATAAAAGGTGATACAGAGGGAGTTACAGGGTGGCAGAGGGTGATATGGAGGGAGTTATGGGGTGATATGGGGTGATAGATGGTTATATAGAGGGAGTTACAGGGTGACAGAGGGTAATATGGGGTGATAGATGGTTATATAGAGGGAGTTACAGGGTGACAGAGGGTGATAGATGATGATATGGGGTGACATAGAGGGAGTTGCAGGGTGATGGAAGATACTATTAGGTGATCATGAAGGATGTGTGGTCTCACCATGGCACCAACGCTGTATGTGGCAGCTGGACCAAGTGTGTGGTTGTAGGGGTCCGCAGCGTATACTCTTCCGTAACTATGGAAACACAGGAGAACAAAGAACATCAGTATCCTTGAACGCAACCTCCTTCACAAACACACACACATACACACACAGTCAATATTTAAATTTACCATGTTACAATATGAGCATAATTCTTTGCTTTTTGCAGGAGTTATTAACTGTTTTATTAACTGCAAATATTGTTTGAACTAAGAGTTCTTGACCAGCAAACACAATGATCATTTTAACAGAGAACAAATCTTTACATGTAACTTTATTAAACAGTCCCAAGCAATCACACATGTCCAACCATTTCCAATAATCTCAGTCCTTTCATAACCAAAAAGCAGAATAACATTGGCTTTAGATATAATTTGTATTGAGCAGAAGTTTTTCTTTTTACAAAATAGAGCAACAGACAGATAAATAGAAAAGGGAAAAGAATGGAGTGAATAGGAAGGACAGTGTGTGACAGAGCTGAAGGGAAATAATGAAGGACAGTCATGGCATGGGAGAGTGAAAACCTAAGAAAGAAAGAGTATGACGACAAAACCAGAAGAAAATATTTAATATCCCAGAGTTCCGAGGGGCAGACAGTGAGCAGTGGCGTTAGCGAGGTTCTAATCTTCCTCTCTGAGCCTGACTGCTCCCGCATGTTGATAACAGCCAATCAATGGCCTGGCCATGTTGATAACAGCCAATAAGCAGCCTGTTTTGCGAATATAAATTAGTTGATTTGCATACCAATCGCTGTGTGATTACGTTCAGTTAATCCCCATTAGTTTTGGACATCGGGCGTGTGTGTGTTTGGATGTGTGTTTGCACGTTTTATTTGTGTGCGTGTGTGTGTGTTTGCATGTTTTATTTTTGAGCGTGTGTGTACAAGCACATGCGTCTGTGCGTGTTAATCCCCATTAGTTTAGGACATTGTCATTCTCTCTCTAAGCTGAACCACCAGCAGTCTATAGAAAAGCTCTCAGCACAGTCCTAAACAACCCTACATAACCTTATGCAACCCTACAAAATGCTATGCTACCCTACATTACCCTGTACAACCCTACCTAACCCCAGGCAGTCCTATATAACTCTGTACAGCCCAACATTAGTCAACACAGCCCTACATAACCCTACAGTCCTACATAACCCTATACTGTCCTACATAGCTCTACACAGCCCTTCTTAACCCTACGCTGTCCTGCATAACCCTACACAGCCCTTCATAAACATACATTCCCCTACATAACCTTACGTGATCCTACAGTACATAACCCAATGCTGTCCAAAATAACTCTACACTGTCCTATATAACCCTACACTGTCATACATAACTCTATACTGTCCTTCATAACTATTTTGTCCTACATAACCATCCACTGTCCTACATAACCGTGCACTGACCAACATAAATCTACACAGCACAGGCCTACATAAACCTACGCTGCCCAACATAACCCCAAGCTGTTCTACATCACTCTATTCTGCCCTCCATAACCCTAAACTGTCCTACATAAACATACATTGGGGAGAACAAGTATTTGATACACTGCTGGTTTTGCAGGTTTTCCCACTTACAAAGCATGTACAAGTCTGTCATTTTTATCATAGGTACTCTTCAACTGTGAGAGATGGAATCTAAAACAAAAATCGAGAAAATCACATTGTATGATTTTAAGTAAATAATTAGCATTTTATTGCATGACCTAAGTATTTGATACATCAGAAAAGCAGAACTTAATATTTGGTACAGAGACCATTGTTTGCAATTACAGAGATCATACGTTTCCTGTAGTTTTTGACCAGGTTTGCACACACTGCAGCAAGGATTTTGGCCCACTCCTCCATACAGACCTTCTCCAGATCCTTCAGGTTTCAGGGCTGTCGCTGGGCAATATGGACTTTCAGCTCCCTCCAAAGATTTTCTATTGGGTTCAGGTCCAGAGACTGGCTAGGCTACTCCAGAACCTTGAGATGCTTCTTACAGAGCCACTCCTTAGTTGCCCTGGCTGTGTGTTTCGGGTTGTTGTCATGCTGGAAGACCCAGCCACGACCCATCTTCAATGCTCTTACTGAGGGAAGGAGGTTGTTGGCCAAGATCTCCCGATAAATGGCTCCATCCATCCTCCCCTCAATACGGTGCAGTCATCCTGTTCCCTTTGCAGAAAAGCATCCCCAAAGAATGATGTTTCCACCTCCATGCTTCACGGTTGGGATGGTGTTCTTGGGGTTGTACTCAACTTTCTTCTTCCTTCAAACACATTGCGAGTGGAGTTTAGACCAAAAAGCTCTATTTTTGTCTCATCACACCACATGACCTTCTCCCATTCATCCTCTGGATCATCCAGATGGTCATTGGCTTGAGCAGACGGGCCTGGACATGAGCTGGCTTGAGCAGTGGGACCTTGCGTGCGCTGCATGATTTTAATCCATGACGGCATAATGTGTTACTAATGGTTTTCTTTGAGACTGTGGTCCCAGCTCTCTTCAGTTCATTGACCAGGTCCTGCCGTGTAGTTCTGGGCTGATCTCTCACCTTCCTCATGATCATTGATGCCCCACGAGGTGAGATCTTGCATGGAGCCCCAGACCGAGGGAGATTGACCGTCATCTTGAACTTCTTAAATTTTCTAATAATTGCACCAACAGTTATTGCCTTCTCTCCAAGCTGGTTGCCTATTGTCCTGTAGCCTATTCCAGCCTTGTGCAGGTCTACAATTTTAACCCTGATGTCCTTACACAGCTCTCTGGTCTTGGCCATTGTGGAGAGGTTGCAGTCTGTTTGATTGAGTGTGTGGACAGGTGTCTTTTATACAGGTAACGAGTTCAAACAGGTGCAGTTAATACAGGTAATGAGTGGAGAACAGGAGGGCTTCTTAAAGAAAAACTAACAGGTCTGTGAGAGACGGAATTCTTACTGGTTGGTAGGTGATCAAATACATATGTCATGCAATGAAATGCAAATTCATTATCTAAAAATCATACAATTTGTTTTAGATTCTGTTTATCACAGTTGAAGTGTACCTACGAAAAAAATTACAGACTTCTACATGCTTTGTAAGTAGGAAAACCTGCAAAATCAGCAGAGTATCAAATTTTTGTTCTCCCCACTGTATACTGCCCTACATGACCACACACTGTCCTACATAACTCTACACAGCCCGACACTGCCCTACATAACCCTACACTGTCCTACATAACTCTACACAGCCCGACACTGCCCTACATAACCCTACACTGTCCTATATAACTCTACACAGCCCGACACTGCCCTACATAACCCTACACTGTCCTACATAACTCTACACAGCCCGACACTGCCCTACATAACCCTACACTGTCCTACATAACTCTACACAGCCCGACACTGCCCTACATAACCCTACACTGTCCTACATAACTCTACACAGCCCGACACTGCCCTACATAACTCTACACTGTCCTACATAACTTTACACAGCCCGACACTGCCCGACACTGCCCTACATAACCCTACACTGTCCTGCATAACTCTACACAGTCTTAAACTTCTGTTTGGTTATCCTCTTCTCTGCAACAAGAACAGATTCAATAAAGAAGCTTAGTAAACTGGAAGATTCCAGTAGTGACACTGATTCCATCAGCCATTTCAATGTAGTCAAAGGGTTGGAGCTTTCAAAGTCATTGACTGATCTGTCTTTTAACCCTTTAAATGAGCTGATCCTTCATTTTAACCCTTTAAATGGACTGATCCATCCTCATGACTCCAACCAGGTCATCAGGAGGAATGAGACCGTTTACTATTAATATTGTAGCGACCTTGGTAGGGCCGCTACTCGCCCCTCCAAATGGGATTTCCTTATTTGGATCAGTGGGTAGTGTGCCCCCCTTGGGGAGCCGAGGATCGCGGGTTCGCGACACTGCCCTGCTAGACGCTACAATATGTTGATTAACTTGGGGGGGTGCTTCCCAATACTTCTCGTTGTTTAATAATGTGTTGATGCAGGGCTCATCTGCATGACCCTGCTAAAGTAAAGGTTGAATAAAAACATCTGCATGGAGATGGCCTGAATATCGGAGCCCATGTTGAAACAGACGTTGTAATAAGGCTTCTTCACAAATAATTTAGCCATGTAACACAGCAGGTGAATGCAATTTGATAACAGGTACAAATAAAAAGCCCCCAAAAATTATATTTGCAAAACATTCAATCAAACCCTTCATAACTCAGATTCAACTGGACAAATTCTGGGTAGGTCTCCACCATTTTGTTCTGTTTAATGAAACAGGGAGTTGCCTTCGTCCAATACAATCTCTCCACAACTGTTTTGGTTCCCAGGCCTACCACTGCTCTAAGGACTCGCCTTCTTGTACAGACGTCAAGTTACGAAACCTACTTACATACATTCTCTAATATTATTTAACTACCAATGGTACAGTAACATATTATTCTATGAGATAGTACATTTTAAAACATTGAAACTCAAAAATCAATTATTGTAAGGTGGCTTTGTTTTCATGTTGGGAATAATTGGTAGTTAAATGAAATGACTTGAACAAGTATTCAACATCTATGCTGTGGAAGCTCCCAGTTTACACAGATGGATGAAAATGCCTGAATGTGGACACTATTACCTCGCTAATGGCCTCCACCTGGGAACCATTAAAGTTGTTGTCATATTTTCTGGATTAAAACCCAACTGCCAAAGGATTATTGGTCAGGCTGTAAAACTGAGTCCAAAGAGCATTCTAAAGAAATTCATAGAGGAAAAGGGTACAATATAATATCCAAGTGCCTGGTCTCTCAGTGAGTACAGTTGGATTAATAATCAGAAAGTGTAAAGTGAATAACAACACCCAGGCATTGCCAGGGCAAGGCTGTCCCTCAAAACACAGCGCTCAAACAGGAATGAGACTTGAAGCCACAAGGAGCACAACAATCACTTTGAAGGAGAAACAGAGTTTGGTGGCTGAAAGTGGAGTAATTTTGGAGCAATCAATCACATTAAGAGCTATGCATAAAAGTGGTCCACATTGGAGGGTGGCAAGAAAAAAGTTGTTATTCAAAAAGTACCATCTGGAAGCATTTAGAGTGACCCAGCTGAGATGGGAAAAGGTCTTGTGATCACATGAGACCAAGAAACGTTTTGTACTGCCAAAATTCAAATAATGGATATGTGCATGTCTGGCTACCATTGGATACAACCGTAACACTGCCATTGTCAGAATATACACCATCTCTACAGAGAAGTATGGTGCTGGCAGCATCATGCGGTGGGGCTGCTTCCCAGGAGTACGAATTGAGAATCTTGTTAGAATCGAAGGACCAAAGCTGGTTCTCTTGCAGCCTTTGCTTTGGCTTCATCTTTTCTTAAAACAAACTTGAGGGGAGAGTCACCTTTCAAGAAGGATAATGATGAACAAGGCGAAAGCAATGTTGAAAATGTTTCCCACAAGCTTCATCCAATCAACCTGAAGCAGATCTGCCCAGAAGAATGGGCCAAAATCCTTCAGACGCTGTGTAAAGGTGCTACAAACTCAACACAAAATACTTAAAAGTGTTGTTACAGTGAAAGGTGGCTCTACCATATATTAAACTGTGGCGGTTGAATACTTATACATATTTCAGTTTTAAGTTTTTCTGGCAAATATTTCCCAACACAAAAGCAATGGTACCTTATAATTGCTGATATTTTTTTTGAGTGTCATTATTATAAAATACAATATTAATCCAAACAAAATGTAATTGTACTATTTGAAATTCATTAAAAGTAAATAATTGGTCAGGGGTCCATTTGAAAGGCACTGTATGTGTATGTGTTGTGTGTGTTTGTGTAGGTCTGTGTGTGTGTGTGTGTATGTTAGTCAAACCACAAATCCATGAACATAACTGTATATATGAATTTCACAAAAAAACACAGAAAAGAAAATACTGCCTCACTCTGGTTATATGTTCAATATGTCACCCTGCATAATTATTACATATTGCATATTATTATTATCAAAATCAATATACATTGCACACACAAACCCCTCCCCCGCATACACAGTGCACACACACACACACACACACAGACACACACACACACACTGGACATATATTTCTAGAGTTGTAACATTATTTCACCTACAATCATAACAGCCAATTTTTGTTAATCTACAGAAAAAAAGCCAGTTTTAGTTAATCTACACTCGTAACAGCCAGTGTTAATTTATCATCAATGCTGGTCCCTAACAGACAGCCTGGACATCAGTCATTCACGACAACAGTTGTTATAACTGCTAATGACATACTAAATCATGGTTATGACAGCTCTAAGAAGGGCCTGCAACGAGAGGGAAGGGGAGGAGTGTAAGCTGGTTTTATAGGCCAGGGTGAGATAAGACTGCTGGGACACACAGACTCTAACGCTTAATAAGTGAGCAGAAACATGGTGAAGGCTGGTGAAGAGGACAAGAGACAAGAGGAGAGGCCAGAGGCTGAGACAGGGAGAGTGTGAGGTGAGACAGGGAGAGGGTGAGGTGAGACAGGGAGAGTGTGAGGTGAGACAGGGAGAGGGTGAGGTAGGACAGGGAGAGGGTGAGGTAGGACAGGGAGAGGGTGAGGTGAGACAGGGAGAGTGTGAGGTGAGACAGGGAGAGGGTGAGGTAGGACAGGGAGAGTGTGAGGTGAGACAGGGAGAGGGTGAGGTAGGACAGGGAGAGGGTGAGGTGAGACAGGGAGAGGGTGAGGTAGGACAGGGAGAGGGTGAGGTGAGACAGGGAGAGTGTGAGGTGAGACAGGGAGAGTGTGAGGTAGGACAGGGAGAGGGTGAGGTGAGACAGGGAGAGGGTGAGGTAGGACAGGGAGAGGGTGAGGGTGAGGTGAGACAGGGAGAGGGTGAGGTGAGACAGGGAGAGGGTGAGGTAAGACAGGGAGAGGGTGAGGTGAGACAGGGAGAGTGTGAGGTGAGACAGGGAGAGGGTGAGGTGAGGAAGGGAGAAAAGAGATGAGGGAGGAATCAGAGCAAGTGAACGGGAAAGAGGGAGAGAAGGTCGGGTGTTTGAGAGAAAGAAAGAGTCAGAGCATGAGTTTAGAGAGAGAGAGAGGGAGATAGACAGAGAGAAGAGAGAGAGAGACAGAGAGAAGAGAGATAGAGAGAGAGAAAGAGACAGAGAGAAGAGAGAGAGAGACAGAGAAAGAGAGAGAGAGAGAGAGGAGAGGGTGGTTGTGATTTGGTACTGAGTTGTATTACGTTCTATATCTGTCTGTTTTCATGATTACCTGAAGAGGTGTTACAAGACATTTCATCTGCTGCAAGGAGGACCAAATGATTTCTGCAAGAGAAGATAAGATTCACAATACTACTGGGCTGTGTGAGAAGAGATCTGGGGAGGGGACGGAGAGGAGAAGAGGAGAAAAGGAGGGAGCGGAGATGGGAGGGACGGGGGACCCAGGGGGGGAGAGATGAGTTGGGTTGAGAGATAGAGGGAGAGCGGGGGCAGATATCTAGCACTGACAAAATTGCATTTTATTTAAAAAGGAGGGAATCTTCAGCATGATAAATATGAAAACACATTACCATGAAGCAGAAAGCGGACGATTTATGCTTTTGCTCTCTCATTCTCTAACAGTTCTCCCCAGAAAATACAATCTAAATACCATTAATACATGGAGGTGTATCCTTCATCTACTCAGGAGTTTTCTATATTGTGGCAGTTTGCACTACTACATTGTTAAACAGTTCAACTACGCCACTATAGAGATGCATCGTCCCTATCAGGCTGTACGCACAACAGTGACTTTATGGTCTGGAAATGAGGAAAGGAAGAATTGCTAAATGCATAATTAAGTGTACTGATAAATGCATAAAGACAACAGCAGACACACATGCACACACACACAGACACACACACACACACACCCACACACACACACACACACACAGACACACACACACAGACACACACACAGACGCTAATGAACAGACTGCCTGATCGTCACCCTCATTAAAGACCTATGCTGCTCCTCTTAATAACAGCTGGCAGTGAGACAGTAGTTTAATTAATTATAGTCAAAATAAAATAACAAATACTCATTTGAATTTATATAACACTTGTTAAGCAGCAGCCTGTGTGTAAACCGGCTTAGACTCGTTCTAACCCACCCTGGAATCCACTCTAGAACGCACTTTAGAACACACTCTAGTGAAGAACATACACTACAACCCTAAAACTCAGAACATGCTTTCCAACACAACATAATAAATATCACATGATCACCAGAATGACTCAGGAATGTGAGGACAAATGTACCACACAATAACACAACCTCAGAAATATATATGTATATACACATTATTTTTTCATTTATTTGTTATTTCTGCTTTTTGTAGTGTTCACTGCCATATCGCATCAAACAATATTTTCAGTAGATCTAACATACTCAAATGTACTTTACATAAACAAAGCAGACAGGAAAGTACAGGCACAACCATATCTAAAATAGATCTCTGTAGCCAGGGTGAAGAAACAGATGCGTGCGAGAAAGTGGCCCTACTAGATGAAAACAGCTCAATGATTGAAATGTCATGGTGTTTAATCAAAAGACCACGATGAATAACATTAGAAACGCAGCATCACGGCCCAGAGGGTTGTTGATGTACAGCAACATTTACCAAGATCAAATCAACATTAGTCTTCAAATGGCGCATCATCACCATGTCATCGATGGAAACCGAGTGAATGAGTGTGTCTGAGGGTGACCGTGTTTACTTATGTATTTGCTTTTTCTATTGGTCCGCTCTCTTTCACATCTCTCAATTTTACTGCCATGAATGTGCCAGATGGATGAAAATAAATGCATCCAACAGTATATTCATCAATATTTCACCTTCATGTCTTCCGTTCAGAGTGATGGAGAGACAACAAAGGATGCGTCCCAAATTACCCCATATTCACTATCTAGAGCCCTGCCTTCAACCAGAGCAGCACAACCCTATACAGAGAAAAGGGTGTCATCTGAGATACACAGAGATGAGGCCTGCATTGCCCTCTCTGTGTTTACAGTTGTAGCTGTGTGGACTGTGTTTCTGTGCTGTGTTTACAGTTTGCCCTCTCTGTGTTTACAGTTGTAGCTGTGTGGACTGTGTTTCTGTGCTGTGTTTACAGTTTGCCCTCTCTGTGTTTACAGTTGTAGCTGTGTGGACTGTGTTTCTGTGCTGTGTTTACAGTTTGCCCTCTCTGTGTTTACAGTTGTAGCTGTGTGGACTATGTTTCTGAATTGTGTTTAGAATTGTAACTGCCTGAACTATTGAGTAGTGCTGTAGCTGTTGTGTGGACTGTGTTTCTGCACTGTGTTTAGTGTTGTAGTTGTATGAACTGTGTTTCTGTGCTGTGTTTAGAGTTGTAGCTCTGGGTTTTTAGTCTGTGTTTAAATTTGAAGCTATGTTGAGTGTGTTTCTGGATTGTCTTTAGAGTTGTAGACAAATGGATTGTGTTTCTGGCTTGTGTTCAGAGTTGTAGCTGACCGTAACAAATCAACAGCTTGTCTTATCAGCCTGAGGAAACATGCACTAATGCAACGGAACACATGCTTGTACACACACACACACACACACACACACACACAGACACACTTAACACGCAGGCTGGTATCTTAGATTCCAGAGAGGAGTCTTGCTCTTTTGGCCAGCCCCATTCCCTCTGGACAGGGTAATCCACAGGAAAACCCCCTGGTCTGAAACACTCCCTGACCACATAGGGCTTAGAGGGGGCAATACGGAGCCACACAAGGCATCATGGGAACTGTCTTCTGGGTCTCTCTCTCTCCGTCCCTCTCCGTTTCTCTCAGTGGCCATCGGAAGGCACCATCTTCAATGTAATAGAAACACTGAAGAAATTGCAATTGTATGTTTCACAGATAGGATGAAAAGTAATTGATCATAGTTATCAGTGTTCAGGGAATGCCAGCCACATGTCCAAACGTGCTTTAAATAACATAACACTCCTGCAACCTTGTAACTGTGCACGTCCATGCCTTCTTTGAATGTGGCTGTTGGAATGGGAAACATACATGAAAGATTTAGAGATAAATATTATCCGTTATCATTTAATAACCCAAGGCTTAATTCATGGTGCACTAAATCGTTCATTCAAACATTCTCAGAGGAAAACTGTGAACTTGCAGTGTAGGAAATGAATAATGAATCAAATAGGTCAGACTTATACAAGTTTCATTTAATTATTCAGCTGAATTATATACCAGCAATTATACAACCAAATTACTGTGCGCTAACTAATTTCACACACATTATTCATCATGGTATTAATAATTCTGTCATTAACAGAGATAGGGGTGTGTGTTTCATTGATTGTGTGTGTGAATACATGCGTGTAAATCCAACAAAACCAATTCCTTTTAAATCTGAAACTGCCACCCAAATCTCTACATGTTAATGCACATGTCGCAGCGCTACAATAAAATGGTGAGCTGATCTACTGTTTCATGTTCAGATATACTAGTGGTTGACAGTAGAAACACAGGGCAGGGCTGGTGGTGGATTTGGTAAGAGTGATCAGAACCAGTTATTTTTTTTATCTGAGCAATAGTCCAGTTAACAGTTGTTTTAAAAAAATGTTTATAATATCACAATCACTACAGAAAATCCCCACTATAAATAATGATTTAGCGACAACATTTCTGTGGGTTGTTGTGTTGCTGTTTAGGGGTGTTAACTCACACCAGGTGAAAAGGCTAAGAACAGATTCTTATTCACAGCAACGACCTGGGTGCGATTGGTATTGAATACCTTGCTCAGGGACAAAACCACAGGGTTTTTCACCTCACTGGCTCAGGGATTAGAACCAGCAGCCTTTCGGTGACTGGCCCCAGTACTCCTGAACACTTGGCTATCCAACCAATAAACAGAAGTTGACCAATACTACAAGTAACTCTCCCTCGCTCAGCAAAATGAGCCATATTTTTCAGGTTGCATCTAAAGCTGTTGTTTCCAGAGGGAGCCATCATGTCTCAAGCTGACAGCCATGGAGCATTTTCCTCCTATTTCTGCCAGTAATTATAGAGACCCATGAATAACGGACCAGTAAACCCTTCTACCACAGACATTTTGGAAGCTGTAGGTTGCAGTGGACTGGACTTAAGGTTGGAAGACGTGTTGTACTAAAGCCCCTGGCAACACCTACCAAACACCAACAAACGCAACTAAAATCAACAAACGTTCCAAAATGTTTCATTGTTGCAGAACGTTGAAAAATTAGCTCCCATTAGTTAGTAGAGGTTCCAACCGCCCAGTAATCAACTAGAGAAGGAGAGGGAAGGGAGGGCAAGAGAAGCAGAGAGAGAAAGAGGGAGAGACCACGAGCGAGAGGAAACAGAGGGAGAGACACAGCTACACAGACACCTACCCTGTGAGAACCTCTCCCCAAAATGAAAAAACAAATTCAACAACTTAGAAAGTAATACAGAGAAGTGATCCAATGCTTTTGCCACAACCACAGGAACAGTTAGTAGAACAACCAACCACAGGAACAGTCAGTAGAACAACCAACCACAGGGACAATCAGTAAAACAACCAACCACAGGGACAATCAGTAGGACAATCAGTAGAACAACCAACCCCAGGGACAGTCAGTAGAACAACCAACCCCAGGGACAGTCAGTAGAACCACCAATCCCAGGGACAGTTAGTAAAACCACCAACCCCAGGGAGAGTCAGTAGAACAACCAACCCCAGGGACAGTCAGTAGAACCACCAATCCCAGGGACAGTTAGTAAAACCACCAACCCCAGGGAGAGTCAGTAGGACAAACAAACAGTCAGTAGACCCATTAATCCCAGGGACAGTCAGTAGGACAACCAACCCCACAGACAGTCAGTAGAACAACAAAACAGTCAGTATACCCACTAACCTTAGGGACAATCAGTAGAACCACCAATCGCAGGGACAGTCAGTAGAACCACCAATCACAGGGATAGTCAGTAGAACCACCAATCGCAGAGACAGTCAGTAGAACCACCAATCGCAGGGACAGTCAGTAGAACCACCAATCGCAGAGACAGTCAGTAGAACAACCAATCGCAGGGACAGTCAGTAGAACAACCAAACAGTGAGTAGACCCACTAATCCCAGGGACAGTCAGTAGAACCACCAACCCCAGGGACAGTCAGTAGAACCACCAACCCCAGGGACAGTCAGTAGAACCACCAACCCTAGGGACAGTCAGTAGAACCACCAATCGCAGGGACAGTCAGTAGAACAACCAAACAATGAGCAGACCCACTAATCCCAGGGACAGTCAGTAGAACCACCAACCCCAGGGACAGTCAGTAGAACCACCAATCGCAGGGACAGTCAGTAGGACAAACAAACAGTGAGTAGACCCACTAACCCCAAGGACAGTCAGTAGAACAACCAAACAGTGAGTAGACCCACTAATCCCAGGGACAGTCAGTAGAACCACCAACCCCAGGGACAGTCAGTAGAACCACCAATCGCAGGGACAGTCAGTAGGACAAACAAACAGTGAGTAGACCCACTAACCCCAAGGACAGTCAGTAGGACAAACAAACAGTGAGTAGACCCACCAACCCCAGGGACAGTCAGTAGAACCACCACTACTACTGTTACTACTTTTCCTTTTCTTATTTCTTATTTTATCATTATTTATCAATTTTAAAATGTTTTACATGTGCTTTGTTGATGAAAATACATAATTCATTTAAAAACTGAAAAGAAAGATGTGAGTGAAAGAGGCAGGGAAATAGAGACATGGAGAGAGATGAAGAGGGATGAAGAGAGATGAAGAGAGGGAGCGAGAGTTAGAGAGATAAAAAGGTAGAGACAGTGGAAAGAAAAGATTGGGGAAAGAAGCAGGTAGATAGTGTTGAAGAGGGGGGAGAATAGAGGAGTCCTGTCCTACCTAGATAGATGGGAGAGAGAAGAGAGGAGTCCTGTCCTCCCTAGATAGAGGAGAGAGAAGAGAGGAGTCCTGTCTTACCTAGATAGAGGAGAGAGAAGAGAGGAGTCCTGTCCTACCTAGATAGAGGAGAGAGAAGAGAGGAGTCCTGTCCTACCTAGATAGAGGAGAGAGAAGAGAGGAGTCCTGTCCTACCTAGATAGAGGAGAGAGAAGAGAGGAGTCCTGTCCTACCTAGATAGAGGAGAGAGAAGAGAGGAGTCCTGTCCTACCTAGATAGAGGAGAGAGAAGAGAGGAGTCCTGTCCTACCTAGATAGATGGGAGAGAGAAGAGAGGAGTCCTGTCTTACCTGTCACTGTAGGCAGCAGCTGTGGCAGCAGGTTGAGCATATCTGTAGGCAGCATAACCACCCTGGAAACACACACACCCACACACACACACGCCCATGCACACACACACACACACACACACACACACACACGCACAAACACACACCCACAGAGATAAATAGCAATGGTTAATAACATTCATTCATTTGTGTTAGTAACACTGGTGATCTGTCTCTTGTTCAATCACACACACACACACACACACATAATGAGTGATCACAGAGAAGTTGATGAATAACACAGTGCAGATGTATGACTCAATATGAAATGATTGGAATATAAATATTTCTATGTGCTTAATTAATTATTTCACTCAATCAATAGTACATTGATTTAAAACATGTATCTAATAAAGGGAAGTAGATCAATTTTTCATTAAAGTGTCATATTGGTTTTCAAAGATTAATTTGCCATTACTGTCTTGAAACAGATTCCGATATTCTCCACAATGGAGCGCTGATTGGATTGATGTAATGCCACCATCAGCTGTTCAATTAGGCGAACACGACACACAAACACACACACACACACACACACACACACACACACACAATACACACACGACACAAAACACCCACACACACACACATCCATAGGAACACACACCCACAGACAGACATGGGCAAATGTGACGGCAGGCTGCTGTGCGATGATGCAGCAACGAACAGTCTTTGAGTACAGCAGGACTATGTGTTCAACCAACCACAAAGTAAAGCCAGCTACACCACCAACAGAACCACGCATTCCATTGCGTTCCATCGCGTTCCAGCATGTTCCAGCACGTTCCAACGTGTTCCAGTACCCAGGCACACGGCGCGTCAGACAGATTGATTCTGTCCCCAGTAAACCGTGAGACCTCACTTCCCTGTTCTGCCCATTGAATCACAACTAATAACATTACATTGACAGTGAGGACCTGGTCCTATATCAGTTCTCTCATTCAAAAATGTATGATAAATACAGTCTTGTATTGTACTGTTTCTGTCTCTGTAGAATAAAGTGTTCCCTGAATAAATTTTTTTGTAAAAAATAGTGTTCCCTGAATTATATTTTATGTCCAATGGAATAATGCTTTCTGTAAAATATAGTGTTATCCTGAACAATTCCTGTAAAATATAGCGTTGCCTTAGCTACACCTTTCAAATCATTGGACTTGTTTGAGAAAACTAAAATAAAAACTGCCAATTTGGAGTACTTACATACAAATCACTTTTCATTCATAAATAAAAACTGTTATATGTAAGTCAGTCATGAAATATTGCAGAAGAAGAAGTAATGGTGTCTGAAAAATAAACGGCGTTCATGTGCTTTAAAGTCGAAAGAATAGTGCAACTGCACAAGAGGGATAGTTCATCCAAAAATCACATTTGCATATTGTCCTGAGGGCCCATAGAGTCATTGTTTAAAACAATCCATTAATGTCCCAATCCGTAATTAGCTTTATTTACATCGTCCAAATTCATAAATGGAAATGGTGCATACCACTATACCAAAGCGGAAAATAACTCGTAATCACTTCAACTATATTCAGTAATCCATCCCACTGGCATTGATTTTTTAAACTTTATTCTGACGAAACAACCATTTGCTAATGATGCTAATATTTGCTAACATAGGCAATGGTCAAATCAGTTATTAGCCATATTTGTGATATTTTTATATCACAAAAATTGTATGTTGTTCTCTTTTGGGCGAAATGGTAAAACATCAGAGGGGAAATGTCATAAACTCAGGCAACAATATTATTTCTTAGTTTCCCAATTGTAATTCAGACTTGGAAATACATTTACCAAACAAGGTACTTGATAATTCAAGTAGTGTCATTTTACAGCACATTCTGCAACATGTTGTTTACGCTTTAATTGTTCATAAGTGTTGTTTATTTGCTCTTGCCTTTGCAGCAGCTACTCTGGGTTTAATAACACTTTTGGTTGAACATAGTTCCTCAACCTTTGGCTCTGTGGTTGGTTGATCAACCTAGAATGTGCTCCCGTTTCTCCCGACAACAGGGAAGACGGTCCATCTTCAGGGACATGACAGATGGAATGACACCAGTTGCGCTGTGCAGTGGTCTCAGTAACTGTCTCTGTCATGCTCTGCACAACTACTCGGGCGGTGTCCCAAATGACAACCTATGTCCCAACGGCCCCTGATCAAGAGGAGGGCCCCACTAAGTGCGTAGGGCGCCATTTGTGATGGTGTTGGAGACAGATGACAGGAAGATGAACTTGTATCTCCTGAGTTAGGCAGCGCTCACCGTTCTGCTTCGTCAAAACATCTGTCTGTTGGTCCATCTACCCTCTTAAAAACAGGCAGGAGCGAATACATGCACACCAGCAGAGTCTCTGTCAATCATATGGACTGACTCATTAGGGAGAACGAGGGCAGAGAGAGGCCGAGGTGTATGAAGAGAGAGATGGATGGATATATGGAAAGTGAGGGTTAGGAAGAGAGGTGAATGGATGGAGGGATTTTATCTGCTTTAGGCCTGACTCCCTGTTCTGTTCATCCTTGCCATGGGTTGTGTTATGTGTTTGATTCTATCTACTTGAGTCTTGACTCCCTGTTCGGTTCATCCTTGCCATGGGTTGTGTCATGTGTTTGATTCTATCTACTTGAGTCTTGACTCCCTGTTCTGTTCATCCTTGCTATGGGTTGTGTTATGTGTTTGATTCTATCTACTTGAGTCTTGACTCCCTGTTCTGTTCATCCTTGCCATGAGTTGTGTCATGTGTTTCATAATCGCTGTTGCTCTCCAGAAGTATTTTCATGGTCTTGCCAGCTTGTGTGCTTGTGACTGAATATAGGGAGTTGGAAGAGGGGAAGAACCTAAAATGTTACCCCTCCTCTCAAGGCTATATAGTATATCACATTATAATACAACTTTTCAGACTACAGAATATAATCCATTATCATGAGTGTGCTAGATCATTAGAATACCTCAAAATATTCAGAATCCGTCAGTACTAGGGAATACACTCACCTAAAGGATTATTAGGAACACCATACTAATACTGTGTTTGACCACCTTTCGCCTTCAGAACTGTCTTAATTCTACGTGGCATTGATTCAACAAGGTGCTGAAAGCATTCTTTGGAAATGTTGGCCCATATTGATAGGATAGCATCTTGCAGTTGATGGAGATTTGTGGGATGCACATCCAGGGCACGAAGCTCCCGTTCCACCACATCCCAAAGATGCTCTATTGGGTTGAGATCTGGTGACTGTGGGGGCCATTTCAGTACAGTGAACTCATTGTCATGTTCAAGAAACCAATTTGAAATGTTTCGAGCTTTGTGACATGGTGCATTATCCTGCTGGAAGTAGCCATCAGAGGATGGGTACCTGGTGGTCATAAAGGGATGGACATGGTCAGAAACAATGCTCAGGTAGGCTGTGGTATTTAAACGATGCCCAATTGGCACTAAGGAGCCTAAAGTGTGCCAAGAAAACATCCCCCACACCATTACACCACCACCACCAGCCTGCACAGTGGTAACAAGGCATGATGGATCCATGCTCTCATTCTGTTTATGCCAAATTCTGACTCTACCATCTGAATGTCTCAACAGAAATTCAGACTCATCAGACTAGGCAACATTCTTCCAGTCTTCAACTGTCCAATTTTGTTGAGCTCGTTCAAATTGTAACCTATTTTTCCTATTTGTAGTGGAGATGAGTAGTACCCGGTGGGGTCTTCTGCTGTTGTAACCCATCCGCCTCAAGGTTGTGCGTGCTGTGGCTTCACAAATGCTTTGCTGCATACCTCGGTTGTAACGAGTGGTTATTTCAGTCAAATTTGTTCTTCTATCAGCTTGAATCAGTCGGCCCATTCTCTTCTGACCTCTAGCATTAACAAGGCATTTTCGCCCACAGGACTGCCGCATACTGGATGTTTTTCCCTTTTCACACCATTCTTTGTAAACCCTAGAAATGGTTGTGTGTGAAAATCCCAGTAACTGAGCAGACCATGCCACGCTCAAAATTGCTTAAATCACCTTTCTTTCCCATTCTGACATTCAGTTTGGAGTTCAGGAGATTGTCTTGACCAGGACCACACCCCTAAATGCATTGAAGCAACTGCCATGTGATTGGTTGATTAGATAATTGCATTAATGATAAATTGAACAGGTGTTCCTAATAATCCTTTAGGTGAGTGTATATCACAATCTTCTAAATCTACCTGTACTAGGGAATATATCACAATGTTCTGAATCCACCAGTACATTGTTCAAAGTGTGACAGCACTAAGGAATATACAGCTCTGGAACAAATTAAGAGACCACAAGTCAGTATCTCTACATTCAGTTCCAATGTCTGTTAAATTCCAACACAGGAACACCTAATTTTAATTAATGAGGTAATGATTAGCAGATTACCTGAAAAGTATAAAAACCACTGCTGTGGTCATCACTATTCTTTTGCAATCGGAACAGCTGGATGGCAAAAACAGTGCAAGTAGTACCTCAAAGGGAATATGAATAAACAAATTACTATTCAGAATGACAAGAGTTGAAAAGAAAAGCTCTGAGTGAGGGAAAGAAGGGGTCAATTCTGGCGGTTCATAAGAACAAGGTCAAGCAACAGACATTGGGGAAAACATAGTTACAGACTGGCAGAGGGCGAAAACGACTGTCCGCTGACCAAGATGACGTCAACTCATTTGAATGTCACTCAACAACCGTAGGATCAAGTGTCCTAAAAAAAGTTTACAAACAGCAGCTGGGGTGAAGTGCACGGCGAGGGCGGTTCGAAACAGGTTCCTAGGGGCAGAGCTGAAGGTGTGCAAAGCTAGAAAAAAGCCTTTCATCAATGAGAAGCAAAGAAGAGCCAGGCTGAAGTTTGCAAAATACCATAAGGATTGGACCGTAGAGGAATGGAGTAAAGTCATCTTCTCTGACAAGTCAACTTTTCAGCTTTGCCCAACACCTGGTTGTCTAATGGTTAGACGGAGACCTGGAGAGGCCTACAAGCCGCAGTGTCTCGCACCCACTGTGAAATTTGGTGGATGGATCAGTGATGATCTGGGGATGCTTCAGCAAGAATTGAATCTGGCATATTTGTCTTTGTTAAGGATGTATGAATCAATCCAAGTACAAGGTTATCCTGGAAGAACACCTGCTTCTTTCTGCTCTGATAATGTTCCCCAACTCTGAGAATAGATTTTTCCAGCAGGACAAAGCTCCATGCCACACCGCCAGGTCAATCAAGGTGTGGATGGAGGACCCTGTCATGGCCAGCCCAATCTCCATACCTGAACCCCATTGAGAACCTCTGGAATCTGATCAAGAGGAAGAGAGATGGTCACAAGCCATCAAACAAAGCCAAGCTCCAATTTTGGTGCTCGGAGTGACATAAAGTCACCCAACAGCGATGTGACAGACTGGTGGAGAGCATGCCAAGAACTATGAAAGCTGTGATAAAAAATCTGTGTTATTCCACCAAATAGTGATTTCTAAACTCTTCCTAAGTAAAAACATTAGTATTTTGTTTTTGAAAAATGAATATGAATTTGTATTCTTTGCATTATTTGAGGTCTGAAAACAATGCATATTTTTGGATTATTTTGACCAGTTGATATTTTTTACAAATAAATACTCTAAATGACAATCATTTTATTTGGAATTTGGGAGTAATGTTGTCAGCAATATATAGAATAGAACAAACATTTTCATTTTACTCAAACAAATACCAATGAATAGTAAAACCAGAGAAACTGATAATTTTGCAGTGGTCTTTAATTTTTTTCCAGAGCAGTATAACACTATTCCTGATCTACCAAGAATAAGGAATATATAACACTATTCTTGATCTACCAGGACAAAGGAATATATAACACTACTCTTGATCTACCAGGACTAAGAAATACAACTATTACTGTCACCTCTTCACTCAGATCAAGCCCACCATGTCTGCATGGACTCCTATATGGCCCTGGTGTAAGCTGTGCACTAACTAGGGAACTGGACGCCACTGTGGACCCAGCCCAGGTCATGTCCCTACAGCTGCCCAACAAGTTGCTTTAGGCTGACTAGGAGTGACATCACTACCAGGGCTGCATTCTAATACTAACTGGTCAGTATTCTGTTGGGGACAATCTCTGTGCTGATGTGCTCTCTCTCCTTCTCACTCTGTGTGTGTGTGTGTGTGTGTGTGTGACTCTCAACAGTCCCAGCAGTAATCTGACCAGTCTTGCTGACATAATAGTGGGGGTGTATTAAAATCTGGTCAATAACAATTTAAATTACAGATGAGGTGACTAAATGACCCCCCAACTCCCTCTCTCCCTTTTCTCTTCTCCTACATCCCCGGCTACTCCTCACCCTAACCCCTGGCCTTGACCCCTGAACCTTGCTTTCAATAAGTTCTAACCAAGGGCAGGGATGGATGTAGGGCAGAGAAGAGGAGGTTGAGGGGTACAAATTGCTGTAGGTAACTTAAACACCATGCAACTGTTGACAGAGTTAGTCTCTAAACCATTCAGGAAATACGTGATTAAAACATTTGCATTGGTTGGTTGTATGCACAATGTAATTACCTGGTGACAACTTCACATGCTTTTTAATAAATCTCTAAATTATTTACTTTAGAAGCATCCTGTTGCAGACTTTCTGTTCCATTCATGAGCTTTGTGTGAGTGAACTCAGTTCCCCACGAGCCTCAAAGTGAACTGAGTTCACCCCCAGCCTCAAAGTGAACTGAGTTCACCCCCAGCCTCAAAGTGAACTGAGTTCACCCCCAGCCTCAAAGTGAACTGAGTTCACCCCCAGCCTCAAAGTGAACTGAGTTCACCCCCAGCCTCAAAGTGAACTGAGTTCACCCCCAGCCTCAAAGTGAACTGAGTTTGCCGTTAGCCTCAAAGTGAAATTAAACTACAACCCTGTTCCTGGAGATCTACCCTCCTGTTGGTTTTAATTCTGACTGTAATGTAATGTAATGTAATGTTTAATTATAATTCAGAAACCTACATTATCCAACTGTAACCAAGTTACATCATCACTTGAAGCCCTGTTACTTCATCATATGAAGCCCTGTTACATTATCAACCAAAGCCTTGTTACTTCATCATATGAAGCTCTGTTACATTATCAACCAAAGCCTTGTTACTTCATCATATGAAGCTCTGTTACATTATCAACCAAAGCCTTGTTACTTCATCATATGAAGCCCTGTTACATTATCAACCAAAGCCTTGTTACTTCATCATATGAAGCCCTGTTACATTATCAACCAAAGCCTTGTTACTTCATCATATGAAGCCCTGTTACATTATCAACCAAAGCCCTGTTAAATCATCATATGAAGCCCTGTTACATTATCAACCAAAGCCTTGTTACATCATCATATGAAGCTCTGTTACATTATCAACCAAAGCCCTGTTACATCATCATGTGAAGCCCTGTAACAATCATTCAACAGTAGTCATACTTACATCATAATATTCATACTTACATAAATATCTGCACCATAAAATCCATCCTGGTAAACAACACTACAGAGGATGCAAACAAACAGAAACAAGTACAAACAAACAAAAACAAACAAAAAACATCCATATTAGTGATTGTTGACCTGCAGCAGCAGCTAACCACCAGCTGTATCTCTCCGTACAGGGTTTCATTTGTCCAATCAACACCCACCAAGTGTTCTGCAAGCCCTGTTCTCCTTCCTCAATGTAATTTCCTCTCTGCAGTGGAAAGGGAGTTTGGGAAGAAGCATCTGCCTCATGAGGACTCCGTGGAACTATTGTTACTGCATTCTTCTACCTATTGGTACTGTGTGACTGTGTGTGTGTGTGTGTGTGTGTGTGTGAATGAATGACTGAAGAGCGGTCTGTCATGAGAGCAATTAAAGAATTGGTCATGTGCTAATAGAAATATTATCTGTCATATCTCCACATCAGCACTATTATCTATGTCATAGATGTCTATGAGAACTTCTAGCAGGGCGTACTACTTCCTGCCTTCCACGTTTGTTTTGGTATGGGACGTGCTCTTGTTAGTAATGTGTTTTAGTTGCTGAATGAAGAGCTAGGCACTTGCATTCATAAAGATAATAACAAAAATATGGAAACGTGGAAAAACAAAATTCTGACTCCTTCATACAGTTGCACTGTTATTTATCTGCCAGGATAGGTTGAGTGCTGTTATTTATTCTATCTGTCAGGATAGGTTGAGTGCTGTTATTTATTATATAATCTGGAATAGGTTGAGTGCTGTTATTTCTTCTATATTCTGGGATAGGTTGAGTGCTGTTATTTCTTCTATATTCTGGGATAGGTTAAGTGCTGTTATTTCTTCTATATTCTGGGATAGGTTGAGTGCTGTTATTTATTCTATATTCTGGGATAGGTTGAGTGCTGTTATTTATTCTATATTCTGGGATAGGTGGAGTGCTGTTATTTATTCTATATTCTGGGATAGGTTGAGTGCTGTTATTTCTTCTATGTTCTGGGATAGGTTGAGTGCTCTTATTTCTTCTATATTCTGGGATAGGTTGAGTGCTGTTATTTATTCTATATTCTGGGATAGGTTGAGTGCTGTTATTTCTTCTATATTCTGGGATAGGTGGAGTGCTGTTATTTCTTCTATATTCTGTGATAGGTGGAGTGCTGTTATTTCTTCTATATTCTGTGATAGGTGGAGTGCTGTTATTTCTTCTATATTCTGTGATAGGTGGAGTGCTGTTATTTCTTCTATATTCTGTGATAGGTGGAGTGCTGTTATTTATTCTATATTCCGGGATAGGTTGAGTGCTGTTATTTATTCTATATTCCGGGATAGGTTGAGTGCTGTTATTTATTCTATATTCCGGGATAGGTTGAGTGCTCTTATTTCTTCTATATTCTGGGATAGGTTGAGTGCTGTTATTTATTCTATATTCCGGGATAGGTTGAGTGCAGTTATCGGAACTCTATGGGGGCAGCTAGCATTAGCATGATCAATATCCCTTTACCCAGAAAACACAAAACTGACCTGAAATCAGGGTCTAAAGGGGAAACTCCACTTCCAAGAGAGGGGGGAACAGGGGGAGTGAGGAAACAGGGGAGAGGGGGAGAGAGGGAACAGAGGAGGGGGGAGAGAGGGAACAGAAGGGAGATGGGGAGAGAGGGAACATGGGAGAGGGGGAGAGACGGGACAGAAGGAAGGGGGGGGGGCGAACAGAGGGAAGGGGGAGTGAGGAAACGGGAGAGGGCGAGTGAGGGAACAGGGGGGATACTCACCCTCCATATGCAGGGATGTGGGGTGGGGGTGCAGCTGCTCTGAATGTGTTGTAGACCGTTCGCCCCCGACCTCTTAGATGGGCCCCTCTGAACGCAGCCGCACTGGCTGCTGGGTAGGGAAAGCCCGGTACTTGAGTGACAGAGAGAGAGCGAGTGAAGAGATGAGTGAGCAGTGAGAGAGAAATGGAGAGAGAGAGAGGGGCAGAGTGAGTGAGGAGGAGAAAGAGGGGAGAGAGAGAGGGGCAGAGTGAGAGAGGGGGAGAGAGAGGGGAGAGAGAGAGAGAGGGGAGAGTGAGAGAGGGGGAGAGAGAGGGGAGAGAGAGAGAGGGCAGAGTGAGAGAAGGGAGAGAGAGGGGAGAGAGAGAGGGGAGAGTTAGGAATATTCTAGTCATTGAACTCTAAATGCATTTAGAAATCACAGCAAGAAGAGAAATTAGAAATAATTAAATTACTGAAATACTACAATAATCTAAAAGTTATAACAGAGTCAAAGCACCCTTGACCTCATTCTGTGGTTTCCACTGCACCACCGTAGCAGTGGAAACCACTGCTACGGGAATAGGGTGTCTAGGGAATAGGGTTCCACTATAACAAGATTCAGGGTAGTGTCTAGAGAATAGGGTTCCACTATACCAGGACTCATGGTAGTGTCTAGAGAATAGGGTTCCACTATACCAGAACTCAGGGTAGTGTCTAGAGAATAGGGTTCCACTATACCAGGACTCAGGGTAGTGTCTAGAGAATAGGGTTCCACTATACCAGGACTCAGGGTAGTGTCTAGAGAATAGGGTTCCACAATACCAGGACTCAGGGTAGTGTCTAGAGAATAGGGTTCCACAATAGCAGGACCCTGTGTAGTGTCTAGAGAATAGGGTTCCACAATAGCAGGACCCTGTGTAGTGTCTAGAGAATAGGGTTCCACAATAGCAGGACCCTGTGTAGTGTCTAGAGAATAGGGTTCTATAACTACAGAGTAGTCCATTTGTAATGCACAGTGATTTCACAGGATTACACAGTGATTTCACAGGATTACACAGTGATTTCACAGGATTACACAGTGATTTCACAGGATTACACAGTGATTTCACAGGATTACACAGTGATTTCACAGGATTACACAGTGATTTCACAGGATTACACAGTGATAGCTCCACAACCGACCAAGCTTTCGTAAAGAGATCAAGTTAACTGACTGGAGACTCACCAGGTAAACATCTTCACAATGATTTTGTAATGAATTTATAAACATAAACAACAACACTGACTGATCTGATTATGTCCTCATAGTCAAATAACATTTACTCTTAGTCTAACTAACGGTCTGACTAATATGTCCTCATATTTATTAAGTCCTCAGTAAACACTAGAGTCTGCTGTTTGTAATCAACCCTGTTATCTCTCTCAGAAGCATCACCTCCATCCAATCAGTCAGGCTTGAAGATGGGTCCCTGAACAGAGACCGTTGTCTCAGAGACCCTTCTTACATTCCAGGCTCACCCTCCACCCCCTACCCTCCACCCCTACCCTCCACCCCTACCCTCCACCCCTACCCTCCACCCCGACCCTCCACCCCGACCCTCCACCCCTACCCTCCACCCCTACCCTCCACCCCGACCCTCCACCCTCCACAACTACCAAAGCTCCAGACTATAAAAGGACAGGCCCAACTACCAAACCACCAGACTATAAAAGGACAGGCCCAACTACCAAACCACCAGACTATAACAGGACAGGCCCAACTACCAAACCACCAGACTATAACAGGACAGGCACAACTACCAAACCACCAGACTATAACAGGACAGGCCCAACTACCAAACCACCAGACTATAACAGGACAGGCCCAACTACCAAACAACCAGACTATAACAGGACAGGCCCAACTACCAAACCACCAGACTATAACAGGACAGGCACAACTACTAAAGCTCCAGACCACAATAAATCAGGCCCAACTACCAAATCACCAGACTATAACAGGACAGGCCCAACTAACAAACCACCAGACCACAACAAATCAGGCCCAACTTCCAAATTACCAGACTATAACAGGACAGGCCCAACTACCAAACCACCAGACAATAACAGGACAGGCCCAACTACCAAACCACCAGACCACAATAAATCAGGCCCAACTACCAAATCACCAGACTATAACAGGACAGGCCCAACTAACAAATCACCAGACTATAACAGGACAGGCCCAACTACCAAACCACCAGACCACAATAAATCAGGCCCAACTACCAAATCACCAAACTATAACAGGACAGGCCCAACTACCAATTCACCTGACTATAACAGGACAGGCCCAACTACCAAACCATCAGACCACAACAAGTCAGGCCCAACTACCAAATCACCAGACAATAACAGGACAGGCCCAACTACCAAACCATCAGACCACAACAAGTCAGGCCCAACTACCAAATCATCAGACTATAACAGGACAGGCCCAACTAACAAATCACCAGACTATAACAGGACAGGCCCAACTACCAAACCATCAGACCACAACAAGTCAGGCCCAACTACCAAATCACCAGACTATAACAGGACAGGCCCAACTAACAAATCATCAGACTATAACAGGACAGGCCCAACTACCAATTCACCTGACTATAACAGGACAGGCCCAACTACCAAACCACCAGACTATAACAGGACAGGCCCAACTACCAAACCATCAGACCACAACAAGTCAGGCCCAACTACCAAATCATCAGACTATAACAGGACATGCCCAACTACCAAACCATCAGACCACAACAAGTCAGGCCCAACTACCAAATCATCAGACTATAACAAGTCAGGCCCAACTACCAAATCATCAGACTATAACAGGACAGGCCAGACTAAACACCTAAAAAAAGCATTTCCCAGACATATATTTATCCATACATGATACCCTCATTAATCATAGAGTATTGAAGGAATGCACACACCCACACACACACACACACACACACACACACAGCAAGGCCCTAATGGTGGGGGGTTTGAATGGTGAGACGAAAGAAGATCAATATGGGGCCATCTTGTAATTAAAAGAATGTGCACTGAATTAGGAAAATGAGTGTTTGGAGAAATTGAAAATATTGATTTGAATTTACAAAATATATTTCAGCCTTTTGATGCCCTTGAAAAAGACAATTAGGTTTTTCTTCTATCTCTCTACCTTCCTCCCTCCCTCTGCTTCTCTTTGTCCCCCTCTCTCTCCTTCTCTACCACCCCCCTCTCCTTCTTTACCCTCCTCTCTCTCCTTCTCTACCCCCCTCTCCTTCTCTATCCTCCTCTCTCCTTCTTTACCATCCCTCTCTCCTTCTCTACCCTCCTCTCTCCTTCTCTACCCTCCTCTCTCCTTCTTTACCATCCCTTTCTCCTTCTCTACCCTCCTCTCTCTCCTTCTCTATCCTCCTCTCTCCTTCTCTATCCTCCTCTCTCCTTCTTTACCCTCCCTCTCTTCTTCTTTACCCTCCTCTCTCCTTTTCTACCCTCTTTTCAGACTCTGGGAATGTACTGTGATGAACATCCGTCCATCTGTCCTCAGTCCATCTCTTATTTGTACCCTTACCTGCATAGAAGTCTGGACTGTAGACTGTCCCAACTACTGGGTTTAACTTCCAGCCTGGAGTGAGAGACAGAGAGAGAAAAAGACAGAGTAGAAGAGAGACAGATAGAGACAGAAAGTCTCTGTCAAAAGTATGATTACATTAAAGGCACATATTTCCCGCAGATCACACAGCCACAATGATTTTGAAATGAAATCCAACATATCTTTCAAACAATATACCTCAATGTGCACAGCAACGAGATTTACAACACGATGTGATGAGGAGAGAGATAGATATTGTGAACATATCCCCCATATTCCTGCCTTCATTTTTCCATAACTGAAAGGTTCAGCCCTACCCCCAGAAGTATGATAACTCCATCATAACCCAAGGTTAAACCGCACCCCCAGAAGCATGATAACTCCATCGTAAACCAAGGTTAAACCGCACCCCCAGAAGCATGATAACTCCATCATAACCCAAGGTTAAACCGCACCCCCAGAAGCATGATAACTCCATCGTAAACCAAGGTTAAACCGCACCCCCAGAAGCATGATAACTCCATCATAACCCAAGGTTAAACCGCACCCCCAGAAGTATGATAACTCCATCGTAAACCAAGGTTAAACCGCACCCCCAGAAGCATGATAACTCCATCATAACCCAAGGTTAAACCGCACCCCCAGAAGCATGATAACTCCATCATAACCCAAGGTTAAACTGCACCCCCAGAAGCATGATAACTCCATCATAACCCAAGGTTAAACCACACCCCAGAAGCATGATAACCCCATCATAACCAAAGGGTAAACCACATTCCCTAAAGGATGATAGCCCTATCACAACCAAAGGTTAAACCCCACCCCATCAAGCCCAGTGAGTCTTACCATTTGCATAGGGGTTGACAGTCTTCTTATTGGTCATTACCCGTGCTGTTGCATTGTTGACCTATCACAAACAGGCTTGGATCAGTGCATGGCCAATAGCAGTCAAGCTTATTCAAATAATTCAGTGTGTATAAAACTGGTCCATTAACATCAGTAAAGCAGCATGCTTCCATGTCATAACATGGACCTCAATGACTTCCAATACATTTAAGTTGTCATGACAAACATCCAGTACATGTCAGTATTTTATTTACCCATACATAAATACTTAACAATTCATACAAAGCAAAAATAAATAAATATATTTGCATATTTTAGAAGATTTCTTGCATGCTTACTCTGGTTCTGATCACTTTTGGAAAGGAAATGAGAGAAAAAGAAGAGAAACAAAACGAAAGCCACTGGGAAAACAAACCAACAAATAAACATACAAACAAACAAAGAAACAAACAAAAAGCTGCGTTTATATATGGAGGGGCATGCAGTGGAGATCAGGAGGAGAAACCATCAACACGGTGGAGGAGGAGGAGGAGGTGAAGGAGAACGTGGGTAAGACAGACATGTTTGGAGCATTCTGCAACATCCAGTCAACGTCCAGAGTGAGGACAGACAGACAGAAAGACACACCCCACCCTGGCCTGGAGGGACATCGCAACGCAGCAACAGAATCATCAACCAAATAAAAACATATCAAATCAACCAATCAATAAATCAATCAATCATAAAGTCATTCCAGTAAAAATCACAGCTAACAGAAGGGAAAATTAAAAACAGGGTGCATTGTGGTCCAAAAACACAATCAACGGTTGGTTCCACAGTCCCAGAGAAGAGGTGCAACGACTCAGTCCATGTCTCAACCAATCAGACCGGGTCACGCATCACGCATCATCACGCTAGCAGCTCGACTGAGTGTAATAAAACACGTCGCAACACGCAATATTAAAATATATATATGTACTCATAACCAAAATAACACAGCATCAAGAAAACATCCAAGTCAACCACAAGTCAAAAGAAAGTCACGTAAATTTGAGCGTAGCGAGCGTTCCAGAGGTTTGAGAGTAAGAAAGAAAGAGGAGAGTGAGGCAGAATGAGACAACAAGAGTGAGAGAGACAGAGAGAGGTAGATGGAGAATGAGCGAGAGTGAGAGAGTGACAGAGAGAGTAAGTGTGTATAATAAACTGACAGAGAGTAGCTCGCTTCACACTTACCATTACCCGACCAGTTTTTGGCCCCGCCCACTTGTTTGTGTTTTGTTACCGTGGTAACTGAGAGTTGGGAGTCTATACAAGTAGAGCTACCGTGGGGAAGATGAAGGAGGGAGGGGCATGAGAGAGGAATATGCAATGTCTAACCGGACATCTCCATTTTAGATCTCCTTATAGTCTTACAAAGTTCTCTCAGATTGACTCCCAAAACATATTTTATTTGTGATACCTCAACAACCCTGATATTTCAGTCAGTGAGTGTCTGATGGGAAATAGTTGCAATTACAATTATTTTATATTCAACGTACAGCCTCCTAAGTGTATAGACACCATTCATAAAGCTGAACAAAAGTGAACGTGAATAATTAAGAACACTAACAGAGACTCATATTTTGGGCTCTTACAAGGGGTTGTAAACTTTCATTGCAACATAATCATTTCTTATTCATAAAACATTTCAATGAGTATTATTATATTTTTGTGAACAATATAGCTTGCAAAGTTGTTACTACACCTACTTTCAATATTTTGTTAAGCCTCCCATGGAGTGGAAAACAGCACTGAATCTCTTGTAAAGTCTGGAAGGATCTTAGACAACTCCTCCATACAGAACAATTCAAGTATTTTCATTGTTTTGCAAAATTTTGGGCTGCCCTCCACAGTTAAGACCACAGGTTTTCAATTTGATTCAAGTCTGGAGACATACAGTGGGGAAAAAAAGACGATTTTGCAGGTTTTCCTACTTACAAAGCATGTAGAGGTTTGTAATTTTTATCATAGGTACATTTCAACTGTGAGAGATGGAATCTAAAACTGAAATCCAGAAAATCACATTGTATGATTTTTAAATAATTATTTTGCATTTTATTGCATGACATAAGTATTTGATCACCTACCAACCAACAACAATTCCGACTCTCACAGACCTGTTAGTTTTTCATTAAGAAGCCCTCTTGTTCTCCACTCATTACCTGTATTAACTGCACCTGTTTGAACTTGTTACCTGTATAAAAGACACCTGTCCACACACTCAATCAAACAGACTCCAACCTCTCCACAATGGCCAAGACCAGAGAGCTGTGTAAGGACATTAGGGATACAATTGTAGACCTGCACAAGGCTGGGATGGGCTACAGGACAATAGGCAAGCAGCTTAGTGAGAAGGCAACAACTGTTGGCGCAATTATTAGAAAATGAAAGAAGTTCAAGATGACGGTCAATCTCCCTCGGTCTGGGGCTCCATGCAAGATCTCACCTCGTGGGGCATCAATGATCATGAGGAAGGTGAGGGATCAGCCCAGAACTACACGGCAGAACCTGGTCAATGACTTGAAGAGAGCTGGGACCACAGCCTCAAAGAAAACCATTAGTAACACATTACGCCGTCATGGACTAAAATCCTGCAGTGCACGCAAGGTCCCCCTGCTCAAGCCAGCTCATGTCCAGGCCCGTCTGAAGTTTGCCAATGACCATCTGGATGATCCAGAGGAGGAATGGGAGAAGGTCATGTGATGAGACAAAAATATAGCTTTTTGGTCTAAACTCCACTCGCCGTGTTTGGAGGAAGAAGAAGGATGAGTACAACCCCAAGAACACCATCCCAACCTTGAAGCATGGAGGTGGAATGCTTCAAGGGGATGCTTTTCTGCAAAGGGGACAGGACGACTGCACCATATTGAGGGGAGGATGGATGGGGCCATGTATTGTGAGATCTTGGCCAACAACATCCTTCCCTCAGTAAGAGCATTGAAGATGGATCGTGGCTGGGTCTTCCAGCATGACAATGACCCGAAACACACAGCCAGGGCTCCGTAAGAAGCATCTCAAGGTCCTGGAGTGGCCTAGCCAGTCTCCAGACCTGAACCCAATAGGAAACTTTGGAGGGAGCTGAAGGTCCGCATTGCCCAGCGACAGCCCCGAAACCTGAAGGATCTGGAGAAGGTCTGTATGGAGGAGTGGGCCAAAATCCCTGCTGCAGTGTGTGCAAACCTGGTCAAGAACTAAAGAAAAACGTATGATCTCTGTAATTGCAAACAATTGACACATGATTCCAATTGTAGTTCCTATAACACTTGGCAAGATGTCGGCTCCATAATCTGTGAGTCAGGCTCAGTAAGGGCTTCTTTCATGTAACCCTTCCAAACAGCTTGTTGACTTGGAGGTGGAATTGAACCGTTTTGTTTCCAGACTTGATAACCCTGAGAATCTTCCACTAGACTGTGCTGTTCTAAAACTGTGACATTTGGATTCTTCTTTGCCTCCCTCACCATCTGCTCAGTCAGACAGTAGACACAGGAGACAATGAAGACACATGCACCCTCTTCTTGGCAAATGTGCAACTGTGACAGACTAGTTTTTTTTATTATTCCCCTGTGCTTTGTTGTATTTTCAACAGTTAATGGAATTATACCTGACCAGTAAAGAACAACAATCATCTGTCATATTTTAGTTGACAGCTCTTTGGTGTCACCCATGGTGACGGATGACAAAAGGGGTTTTACATGAGTGCCACATCACATTTATACCCCACAAAAACTGGACACTGAAAGCCACTTTGTTTTATTTTAAATATCCGTTAGGGGTGTAAATTATTTAGAAAACTATGTTTTGCAGAAAAAAAGGTACACCTCCCCCTTACGTTTGAGACAGAAATATGACTAATGTTGTGTTATTTTTTTATTTTGTTCACTTTTGTTCAATTTTATACAATGCTTATTGAGTTGACTGTATATACAGACTACATATAGTGCTTATAAAAAGTGCTTTCGAAAAGTATTCAGAACCTTCTCAATTTGATTATCCTCGTGATGTCTGTAAAACCTGATTGGGGTCCACCTGTGGCAAATTCAGTTGAATGGACATGTTTTAGGAAGATCCTCAAGTGTCTATATAAGGTCATACACTTTGTAATGCATGACTTCATGCAAGAACCAAGTCATGAAGACCAAGGAACACTCTGTAGAACTCAAAGCTTATGAGAATTATGTGAAGGGATATACCTGGAGAAGGTTATACAAAGAATGCGAAAGCATTAAAAGTTGAAATGGAATGAGTTTGGAAACACCAAGACTCTTCCTAGAGCTGGCTATCTGGCAAAACTAAGTAACCAGGCAAAAAAGACATTGGACAAGGTGACGAAGAACCTAATGGCGACTCTAACAGAGCTTCAGAGTTTCCCTGCATGAATAGGGGAACCAGTCAGAAAGACAACCATCCCTGCAGCACTCACCAATCAGTCCTTTATGGCACAATGGCTAGACTGAAGCCACTCAATAGTTAAAAACCTATTACATTCCACTTGAAGAACTCTGAGATGCTTTGTGGCCGGGACTGGTTAGGATTGAGAGAAGGATGAAAAGGATTGTACAGGACTGGTGTGAAGATCTATCTATCCTCAATCTGGGGTCAAGATTTATCTTACAGCATGACAACAACATTCAAGTCTGTGAAAGCCCAGACTTGAACCCTATTGAACATGTGTGGGGAAACCTGAAGATCTAGTCTGACAGAGCTTGCGAGGAGCTACAAGACGGAATGGAAGAAACTTCCCAAATTCAGGTGGGCACAGCTGGTAGAGGCATATCCAAGAAGACTCAAAGCTGTGATTACAGCCAAAAGAAATTATACTAAAGTACTTAATAAACGGTCTGAATACTTATGTACATGAGAAAATTATGTTGTTTACTTTCAATAAATTGCCACAAACTTCTAAAAATGTGTTTTCGCTTTGTCATTAGGGTATTGTGTGTACCGTGATGGGAGAAAATATATGTAATCAATGGTTAATTTAGTCTATAACAAAAACAATATATGGGGAAAGTGAAGGGGTCTAAATACTTTCCGAAAGCACTGTAAATATTGAGCTGTTTTCTTCCTTGTAATTCACTGGTCAATGTAAATTTTCTACAACCTTGCAGTTAGCTCACACTACCCATGATCATTCACTGCTTTGTTTACTTCCTGCAATTCTTAGGAAGAGGCTTTAGTTGCGTATACACAACAGCCTGATTCTGATCTTTTTTCACTAACTGACCTCATGACAAATAAGTTGAAAGAAAATCAGAATTGGTGTGCTTGTCTCAAAGCAGGATGAATCCTTTAGCTTCAGAAGACACAATAACAATCATTTAAGTATATTTCAAAACCCCACAAACATCAACTGAAGTTAACAAATTCACTCGGGGAAAAAACAAAAAGTTCATAACAAAAATCAAGCAAATCCTTTTAAAGAGACAACAGCAAACCTGTAGACATGTTTTCATGAGTATACAGGACATGAGGATAAATCAAAATGAGGTTGTGTTGTTTGAGGGAGTGAGGTAGGGAGCAGGCGCAGTGGGAGAGACGTGTGATGTGTGGCACACAGTGAAATGGGTAGGAGGGCCGAAGCGAACGTTATACACACAGTCACCCACATCGGCACACAGAAATAGGAGGAGGGAAAGGTGGAGCAGCACGAGGAGGACGTATTTTGTAACATGTACCTCTATTTTGCGCCCCTCTACCACCGTGCCATGTAACTTCTCCCGTGCCCGGTCGGCGTCTGTACTATGGTCGAATGTCACGAACCCAAAACCCTGCGTGCAGGACAGAGAGAGAACGAGACGCATTGTATTCACATACACCATCATTATTCACAGTATCATTACATCATTATCAAATCCTCAGTGGCAGCGATTTTTTTTAATAGTGTGTCCATAATAGAAAGGACAAATTATTTTCTGGAATAGACTACATCTAGAGTACTGTCCATCGGTTCCAAAACGGAGGACCAGATCTACTGTCCATCTGTTCCAAAACAGAGGACCAGATCTACTGTCCATCTGTTCCAAAACAGAGGACCAGAACTACTGTCCATCTGTTCCCAAATGGAGGACCAGGTCTACTCTCTATCTTTTCCAAAATGGAGGAACAGATCTACTGTCCATCTGTTCCAAAACAGAGGACCAGAACTACTGTCCATCTGTTCCCAAATGGAGGACCAGGTCTACTCTCTATCTTTTCCAAAATGGAGGAACAGATCTACTGTCCATCTGTTCCAAAATGGAGGAGCAGATCTACTGTCCATCTGTTCCCAAATGGAGGACCAGATCTACTCTCTATCTGTTCCAAAATGGAGGACCAGATCTACTGTCTATCTGTTCCAAAGCGGAGGACCAGAACTACTGTTCCAAAATGGAGGACCAGATCTACTGTCCATCTGTTCCAAAGCGGAGGACCAGATCTACTGTCCATCTGTTCCAAAGCGGAGGACCAGATCTACTGTCCATCTGTTCCAAAGCGGAGGACCAGATCTACTGTCCATCTGTTCCAACATGGAGGAGCAGATCTACTGTCCATCTGTTCCCAAATGGAGGACCAGATCTACTCTCTATCTGTTCCAAAATGGAGGACCAGATCTACTGTCTATCTGTTCCAAAGCGGAGGACCAGAACTACTGTTCCAAAATGGAGGACCAGATCTACTGTCCATCTGTTCCAACATGGAGGACCAGATTTACTGTCCATCTGTTCCAAAATGGAGGACCAGATCTACTGTCCATTTGTTCCAAAATGGAGGACCAGATCTACTCTCTATCATCTCCAAAATGGAGGACCAGAACTACTGTCCATCTGTTCCAAAATGGAGGACCAGCTCCACTGTCCATCTGTTCCAAAATGGAGGACCAGAACTACTGTCCATCTGTTCCAAAATGGAGGACCAGCTCCACTGTCCATCTGTTCCAAAATGGAGGACTAGTTCTACTGTCCATCTGTTCCAAAATGGAGGACCAGATCGACTCTCTATCTTTTCCAAAATGGAGGACCAGAACTATTATAAATGTTTTGACAAACAGGTGAACATTTACTGTCCATCTGCTGTTAAACAAAGGAATACATCTGCTGTCCATCTGTTTAAAAATAAAACAGGGCTAGAACACTGTATTTATGCATTATAATCCTATATTATAGGCCATAATCTGGTAGCAACCTTTTACAAAACTGGTCTTTGGGTTCCTTAATTTTAGAAAGGATGCACACATCTTCCCAAAATATTGTAAATGTAAGACCTGATCTTATTGTTTAAAAGACCACTTGGTGAAAAACAATTCCACAATTGCACTGACTTGCACTGCAACTGCAGCTGAAATAATAACGCTGAAAATTCCCAGATCTTCCATGGCTGCATTTGCACAGACAATCAGACTGAATTTAGTTTTTAGACCAAGAATATCTAAACACACCAGATCAATTGGTGATCTGACTGATCAAATTAAACCACAATGTAGGATGGAACAACGTACCTTGGAGCCCCTCTCGTTAAAAATGATCTCAACGTCTAAGATTTTACCGAATTGCTGGAAAAAAGTCAAAACAAAAGCCAAAGTTAGTGGAAGAGTTCATGTAGTGATAAAAACAGGAGGAATCTCAACAAAGGGAACAAACACTTTTATAATTTGAATAGTTGCCTCTATGAAAATGGTAGTAAACTAGTAGCCCACTCACGCCAAACATTTGCCTGAGGTCAGGGTCCCGGAACCTGAAGGGGATGTTGGAGACATGCAGCCGTTTTGGTTGTGTCTTACAGTCCGAGCTGTCAGATATCTGGTTCTGTTGATGATTGTCTGTCTGCGCCTCCTCGTCTGTCTGCTAGGGTTGGGGGAGGAGGGGAGGGGGATGAGGGGGTGTGGGGAGGGAGACATGTCAGAGATGTGCACACATACAAATTATCTAAGGGGGTAAAAGTGGGCCTCCATCCTTCTTTATGGTTACATGATTAAGTACTATGGGGGCCAACGCAAACAGAATCATACATTGAGCAGATGGGCGGCCTGGGAGTCAAACCCACTATGCTGCCATTCCAAGTGCCTTTCTTTACCAGCTGAGCTACAGAAAAAACAAACTCACAACATCAACATCATGTGTTTTGTGATCAACATCATAATCCCAAAAACACAGACTATCGCAGGCTCGCATACAAAGACCATCAAATACACCCTTATAAAGACACACATCACTGTCTCCCTAAAAACAACAACTCTGGTCAATAAAAAGCTGAATAAACGTCTTCATCTTTAAAACATTGTTCTTCTACCACGGCTATGAGAGCCCTGCTATGGCTCTCTTCATTCTTTCCATGAGGGTGAACAGCCCATCTATATTCACACACTAAGACTGATCTATCTGTCACACTTTCCACTGTGTCTGGCCTGAGTAAAGAAACACAAATGGAAAGAAAGAGTGGGAGACAGAGAAAGAAAGAGAGAGTAAAATTCAGAGAGCTAGAGAGAATAATAGAAAATGAAAGTGAGAGAGTTAAACAAAGATTGGTGTGAATGAGCTAAGAAACAAAATAAGACTAGTTTTCTTAATACCACTTAGAGAAAAAGACCAATAAGTTATTGACTGTGTGGTCCAGATTTAACCCCAGAATGTAGACTGGTCATAACAACCTCAACCCCACAATGGAGACTGGTCATAACAGCCTTAACCCCACAATATAGACTGGTCATAACAGCCTTAACCCCAGAATGTAGACTGGTCATAACAGCCTTAACCCCAGAATGTAGACTGGTCATAACAGCCTTAACCCCAGAATGTAGACAGATCACAACAGCCTTAACCCCAGAATGTAGACTGATCATAACAGCCTTAACCCCAGAATGTAGACTGGTCATAACAGCCTTAACCCCAGAATGTAGACTGGTCATAACAGCCTTTACCCCAGAATGTAGACTGGTCATAACAGCCTTAACCCCCGAATGTAGAGTGGTCATAACAAACTTAACCCCACAATGTAGACTAGTCATAACAGCCTTAACCCCAGAATGTAGACTGGTCATCACAGCTAGACCTGGCAGGAGAGGTTGTTCTCTCTCTGGTCCTAGGGTGAGGTGGAAACTGAGCTGCGTTTCCTATCACACTGTGAAAAATAGATCGAAGAGAAGCTTTCCTTCTCAGAAGTATCAGAATTATCAATACTTCCACATTCCACTCGTAAAAAACACTTAATAGTTGTAAATACTTGTACATTTCCTGCCCTCTTCTGTTTGCACTTCTGGTTAGCTGCTAACTGCATTTCTTTGTACTGTACTTGTACTGTTCAATGACAATAAAGCTGGATATAATCTAATCATTAAATAAAACTTGAAACCAAAATAAATGTAAAAAAATAACATTATATATTGAAAAGCACTGAATGTATTGAAAAGTCAAGACGGGCAGTTTTGGCAGCCAAATATGTGATCTCCTGGCACAACCTGGGGAACAGCAAATGAAAAGTGTAAAAAGCAGCCCCATTTTCCACTGTGTTGTCTTATTAAGAGGATTACATTATTTTATTTTTCAATTGCGCATTAGGTCCAACTGAACATTCTGATATCAAACAAACTGAACAGGTACGTAATTCCATCCTGATCCAGTGATATTCAGTATAAGACTAAGGATTCCACTGACAACAAGTCAAAATCCCAGCACATCTGCGGCTGGCACATGGGGGCCTTAGAGGCTCAGGTTCTGCATTCAGCAAACATATGCTCAATCAGCAACCAGATGGATGGATAAAATACTAATATACACCAACATTTCTTTATTTTGCTCAACTGAATCTTGGCTGAATAATTCCTGAATCATGATTCCTAGCTGAATGACTCCTGAATCATGGCTGTATAACTAATTCCAGGTGGAATGACTCCTGAAGGGAGCTGATAGCCGCACAAACCTTTGCAAAACAGTCTAATGCTGGAGGAATGTGTTTTGAAGTATTTGATTGTGAAATTCAGTCTATTCACACAGTAAATGTGTCTCAACATGGCTCTGATGGGTCCTTTGAAGATCTAAGACTACATCAGAAATCACACCCAGCTGATAGAGCATTACATTTGGCACTCTATTCTCCTACTTGCACTATATTTAGATTTTTATTGACACTAACTGGGGAAACCCGTTACTGTCCAACACATGAATCGCGACTTCCAACATCTCCATTCCACCCTGCACTGAGCAGGGTGAATGCACACAAGGCTGCTGGTCCTGATGGCATCCCAGCTCAGAGCATGTGCTGGGCAGCTGGCCGAGGACGTTACTGTCAGTTTCAACCTATGTCAGGCCCAGGCGGTTGTCCCAACGTGCTTCAAGGCCACAACCATTGTGCCAGTGACGAAGCAGTCGACTGCGTCTATCCTGAATTACTTCCGACCTGTCGCACTCACACCCACGATCATGAAGTGCTTCAAAAGACTAGTTCTGGCCCATCTCAAGTCCTGCTTCCCCCTAAACTGGTTCCCTACCAGTTAGCCTATCAGTTGAACAGGTCTACAGACAACGCCATCTCCACAGGTTTACACTCTGCCCTGACAAACCTGGACAAAACCAACACCTATGTGAAAATGATATTCATAGACTTCACCTCAGCATTCAGCACTGTCATTCCCTCTAGGCTGGTCAAAAAACTCCATGACCTGGGGATCAGCCCCTCTCTCCGCAACTGGTCTTTGGACTTCCTAACCAACAGATTTCCAGTCTGTCAGGTTAGACAACCTCACCTCCTCCACCCTGATCCTCAACACTGCTGTTCCACAAGGCTGCATGCTGAGCCCCCTCCTGTACTCCCTCTTCACCCACGACTGCGTTCCAGCACACAGTCCCAACACCATCTTTAAGTTTGCAGATGACAGTGCGGTGGTAGGCCTGATCAGTGACAATGACGAGTCAGCCTACAGGGAGGTCAAGTGCCTGACGGCAACCTGGCCCTTTACGCAAAGAAAACCAAGGAGCTCATTGTGGAATACAGGAAGTCTAAAGGCTGCAGTCCCACCCGTGTGTCCAGCTTCAAATTCCTGGGTGTCTATATCTCAGAGGACCTCTCCTGGACCCACAACACCTCAGCCCTGGTCAAAAAGGTACAATAGCGCCTGTACTTTTTGAGGAGGCTGAAGAAAGCCCACCTGTCCTCTAAGATCCTTGTGAACATTAATGCTGCACATTCAAAAGCATTCTGACAAACTGCACCACAGTGTGGCAAACCGCCCAACACATCACTGGTGCCCAGCTTCCTGCCATCGCAGACCTCCAGCACAAACGGTGTCTGCGCAAGGCATGCGGGATCACCAGGGACCCTTTACATCCAGGCCATAAACCGTTTCCCCTCCTTCCATCAGACAGGTGGTACAGGTCTCTTCATTCCCACACAAGCAGGCTCAGGAACAGTTTCTTCCCATCTACTGTAACCCTGCTGAACTGTGTGACCCAGAGAACTATATGAATTCTGTGACCCAGAGAACTCTGTGAACTCTGTGACCCATCACTTACCATACCCCGCCCCTCCACCTCTCAGGGACCTTTGTTGCACTACTTCCTTTGTACTACTCTGACACTGCCTTGCAAAGTTTTATAATGGGAGTTTTCAGTTGTTACAGATATGTGTCTACCTCAAGAACCTCACTGCTGCTATCCCTGCATTTCAGTGGTACATGCACCTTGCACATTCAATTAGGCTGTTTGCACATTTTGAATTTTCATCAGGCTTGCATTTTTACAGTTGATACATACGCATGTCTCCCTCTGGGACCTCATTGCTGCTATCTCTGGGGGACTTCATGTCTCCCTCGGGGACCTCATTGCTGCTATCTCTGCATTCCGGTTGCACATTCTACCTTACTCCTTCAATTTGACTCGATTGCACATCTACAAATGCTAATTATTTTGTACCCTTTTTCTGACTGATATCTTTCAACAATGATATCCCTCTGATGCTTTGGAAGCTCTCTGCGGACCATGGCTTTTCATTTTCCCCCTCGAAGATTTCAGTTTGTTTTTCAATTGATTTGCTCACATTATAGGTCACAAAAGTGTATATCCACTGTAATATCTCCATCTGTAGATTCCAGTTGATCTCGGACCACATCTTCTTGTAGTCTTTAGATTGGGGCACTTTTGGCCATCTAATCTGCACTGGTTTAGGCGAGGTTTGCTGTGCCTCTGTTGCATCAAAACAGGCTGATATGGCACACTTATACGCAGAGGTGATAACATCGTCAAACCTGTTGATATCTTCGTGTAGTAATTTCATTTCTTGCAGCAGTGCTTCGTTTTCTCCATTTACACCCATTTATACCCATAGACACAGGGTTATCAAAGTTCATTACTTCAGTAGTTTATCTGGTTAACATCTATGGCCTTGACATCGCGGAGTGAAAGAACCCTTGTTAGATTTGACCCAGGATATGACATCTTGCCAGCCACATTTGGCAGCCTATTCCCCTAAATGACCACTAAATTTGGCACCCAATTCCCCTAAATGACCACTAAATTTGGCACCCAATTCCCCAAAATGAGCACAACATTTGGCACCCTATTCCCCTAAATGAGCACTACATTTGGCACCCTATTCCCCTAAATGAGCACAACATTTGGCACCCTATTCCCCTAAATGAGCACTACATTTGGCACCCTATTCCTCTAGTTATTCACCCTATACCCTCCCCTCCCAATATAGTCTCTCCTTTTTATCTGGTTCTCAACCGTATGACAACAGCGAGCAAGGCTCTTAGATCCAAGTCAGCTAATTAAGGCCAGAATCCAAACTAAACATGGTCAAGCTGTGTTTAGCAGTTATGCTAGACACAGCTGGAATAAACTACGAGAAGATTTAAGACGTGCCCCAAACGTATACATTTCTAAATCTAGGTTAAAAACACTTCTCTTTTCACGTGCCTATGACTGAGCACTTAAACATAAACACACTGTTTAGCCTTCCAGCTTTTATAGCTTCCAGTGTTTTTATCCCGTTTTTATTCTATTTTTATTTTATTATTTTAAGTTTTATTATTAAGATGTTGTTTTGAAGTTTTCATTTGAGTATTTATTTTTATGCTATTGTGTTTTTATATTTTATAGAGCACTACATAGAGCTTTGTCAGATTAGAGCTAAATCAGAAAATAGCTCTTGCAGAATAGAGCTATGCCCAAATAGAGCAATGACAGAATAGAGCTTTGTCAGAAAACAGCAATAACAGAATTGAGCTTTGTCAGAAAATAGTTATTTAAGAATAGAGCTCTTGCAGAATAGAGCATTGACAGAGTGGAGTTCTTATGGAATATAGCAATGACAGAATTGATCTATGACAGAATAAAGCTTTGTCGGGATAAAGCTCTGAAAGAATGAAGCTCAGACAGGATATAGCCTTGTCATAATAGAGCTCTGTCGCAATAAAACTGTTACAGAATAGAGCTCAGACAGAATAGAGTTCTGTCATAATACAGGTCTGAAAGAATAGAGCTCTGTCAGAGGAGTAAACACTGTGTGTTAAGGCTGTGTGATACAATGTTCTGTTGTTGCTTGTTTTTAGCTGGTTTTCCAATTTAACTTGTTTTCCAATTGAAATTAGTAGGTGATTTTGGACTTCTGCCCTACATGCAGTGTTTGACAATGTTTCGCCATTCAAATATATCTAATGGGCTGTTCTGTTGCATGTAACTACAACGTTACTGTATATGGACAGTATATCAAATGTAGACTGATGCATAACACATTGTGAAATGAAAAGGGAGAATGATCCTGGCAAAGACATCGGTACACTGCCAGGCTAGACCAACGTGGCACACACACACACACACACACACACACACACACACACACAGGCACTGATATGAACACACACAAACACACATACACAAGCACACATATGAATGTGTGCAACTACACACACAGCTCCATACTTGAAAAGAGAATACCTTCCTTTCCTACCTCAGAGTTCTGGGCTGTGGTCCAGTCTGTGTATGTGCAGACGACAAAGCAAACGGACACACGGCAGCTACACACACACACACACACACTCTCTTGCAGCACTTTTGCCATCTGTGGAATGTTCATGGTACTGTCAGCAGACCAACACTTCAAAAAAGAGAATATAACAACAGGTACATATGTCTGGTCTTATATATCAGCAGAAGATTAATCGAAAAGTCGTAGATGTGTATTTTTGGTATAGTGCATGAACAGTCTCCAGAGAGAATTAAATAGAAATGGAGCCCAGTTTCAATCCCCCTTGGAGTTTTTCCAGCCAGTGTGCTTCAACATCGAACTTCATGCTCTTTGCTGTTTTAGTATAAACACTGTTTGGCCATTTTCTGTTGTACAAAGGGCTTTATAAAAATGTGTTTTGATTGGGCTTTCTTTTCAGGCCAACTAAATATGTCTGTCCAAGTGCAGAATGAGGTAGAATCATTTTTGTCTGTCCTTAAGCTACACCAGACCCACTGTCCTGTGGAATCATCAGATATAAGCTGTTAAGAAATGACAGCTATATAACTGACATTAGAACCCCATTCAGGGTTATATAAGATGATTATTATTATTATTATTATTATTATTATTCCTTTATCTCAACAAGGAACACAGACTGAGACCAAGGTCTGTTTTACAGCTGGGCCCTGCGTATACATGTTTACACCCAGTTTAGTTTCAATTATTGAAAACAAACAGAAAAAAACATAGTGTACAGCAAAACAAGATACAGAGAACACACAAAGCAAGATGCTCACAGATAACACAAGACAAATAACAATGGCTTTAAAGAGCAGTGTTATTCCCTCAGTGGCCTCGGGTTTTTAGTGGATGTTGGGCCTGACGAGGTCCGCACTGTCGCTTAGGTGTACTAAACAAATGCAGCGCACTTGACAGTTAAAGAAGGTTATAACGAGTTATAGAGGGTTAAAAATGGTCATAGAAGATTTATACTCAGGTGATATGATAAAGTGTTAGGTAATCAGTTGAGTGCATCTTCATTCTTTTCAGTAACACAGCGCTCTACAAAATGAGCTAGCTAATTAGTGTTGGTCAAAAAGTGGGCCCCTATAATAGTGTTAAAACAGGAGCCAGCTAGTTTTTGTTGGCCAAATACCGAGCCCATATAAGGTTGTTAAAACAGGAGCTAGCTAGTATTTATTGGCCAAAAAGTGAGAGCCCCAAAAAATATAGCTAAAACAGGGGCTAGTTATTTTATGTTGGCCAAATAGTGAGCCCCTATATTGTTTTTAAAGCAGGAGCTAGCTAGTCTGTGTTGGCCATGTAGTGAGCCCATTTAATGTTGTTAAAACCTAATTTAGCTAGTTTCTGTTAGCCAAATAGTGAGCCCCTACAACAGAATAATAATAAAAAACATGAACATACCCCCCACCCACCCAAATCCTAAACCTATCCAATAATGGCTGAACTTATCCTAACCCTAAACCTAATCCTAAACTTAACCCATAATGACTGAATAATGACACACAGCGTAACCAGAGATGGCCCATTCTGACTGGACACACAGCGTAACCAGAGACGGCCCATTCTGACTGGACACACAGCGTAACCAGAGACGGCCCATTCTGACTGGACACACAGCGTAACCAGAGACGGCCCATTCTGACTGAACACACAGCGTAACCAGAGATGGCCCATTCTGACTGAACACACAGCGTAACCAGAGACGGCCCATTCTGACTGAACACACAGCGTAACCAGAGACGGCCCATTCTGACTGGACACACAGGGTAACCAGAGATGGCCCATTCTGACTGAACACACAGCGTAACCAGAGACGGCCCATTCTGACTGAACACACAGCGTAACCAGAGACCGCACATTCTGACTGGACACACAGCGTAACCAGAGACGGCCCATTCTGACTGGACACACAGCGTAACCAGAGACGGCACATTCTGACTGGACACACAGCGTCACCAGAGACGGCACATTCTGACTGGACACACAGCATGAATAGAGACGGCACATTCTGACTGGACACACAGCGTAACCAGAGACGGCCCATTCTGACTGGATACACAGCGTAACCAGAGATGGCCCATTCTGACTGGACACACAGCGTAACCAGAGACGGCCCATTCTGACTGGACACACAGCGTAACCAGAGACGGCCCATTCTGACTGAACACACAGCGTAACCAGAGACGGCCCATTCTGACTGGACACACAGCGTAACCAGAGACGGCCCATTCTGACTGGACACACAGCGTAACCAGAGACGGCCCATTCTGACTGGACACACAGCGTAACCAGAGACGGCCCATTGAGACCTATTAGACAGTGTTACTGTTGCTCTCCTTCCCCCTCCACTCTCTCTCTGTCTTCCTCTCTTTTCCATCCCCCTCTCTTTCTGGCTCCCTCTCTTTCTCTCTCTCTCCACTCCCTCTTTCTCTCTCTTTCACAATCCCTCTCACACTCTTTTCCTCCAATTGTCTCAACCCCCTAGTTTCTTCCTGTCTCTTTCCCTATACCCTCTCTCTTCCTTTCTCCCTCACTCCATCCATACCTCTCTCTCTTTTACATCTCTATTTTACCAGAGACCTGAAAGTCAAGAAGGCGATGTTTTCACTCTATAAACAAGTGAGCCAGATGAGGTAATCGCTCACCCTCTTTCGCTCGCCCTTTTTCTGTCCCTCCTCCTTTCTTACCTCTTCTCTCCTCCTACCCACTGACCCGCCTCTCTCTCAGCATGTCTCTCTGGCTGTGTGCCTGCGCAGTCTGGCTTCAGACAGGCATGGGGTAGTGTGGGGAGAGGGTGAATGAGAGAAGTGATGGGATATCCAGATGTAGAATGTAGCATTCTTCAGAATTATGATGGCTAGGCTTTTTCCTCTCCTCTCAACCCTCTCTCGCTCTCTACTTTCCCCCCTCTACTTTCCTCATCTCTCCATCTCCCCTCCTCCTTTCTGGGTTGTAGATCTTACCAACTGGCCACAAATCTTGCTGCTGTGATTTCCCATATTTCCCCAAACCGATATATGAGTTCATCAACATTTGATTGAGTAGATCTACTGTGATGTCTGTAAGTGTTGCTGTAATACATCCTTGTTGGTGACAGAAGCACAGTAGACCTTGTCTGCAAACTGTAGACATTTGACATCCACGTTTAGCTTTTTGGTTCTGGATTTTGTTCATGTTTATTTTTGGTAACTGTGAAGAAACAGGTTGGATACTTAGATATACCTCTTCAGGCTAGTGAATGTTTCGCAATTTTCCCAAAATTAAAATAAATCTAATTCTGTGATGTACCTGGCTTTGTCATCAAGACCCAATGCCATTCTGTTCCTTATCACACTACACAACCAAATTGGGCCCGATTTTGACATTTTCACTTAGGGGTGTACTCACTTTTGTTGCCAGCGGTTTAGACATTAATGGCTGTGTGTTGGGTTATTTTGAGGGGACAGCAAAGTTACACTGTTATACAAGCTGTACAACTCACTACTTTACATTGTAGCAAAGTGTCATTTCTTCAGTGTTGTAACATGAAAAGATATAATCAAATATTTACGAAAATGTGAGGGGTGTACTCACTTTGGTGAGATACTGTATGTTACAGTATAGTAAAATTTTTATAGTACAGTATATATGGTGTAGTATAGTAGATATGTTATAGTATAGTGAAAATGTTATAGTACAGTAGATACGTGTAGTATAGTAGATATGTTATAGTATAGTAGATATGTTATAGTATAGTATATATGTTATAGTACAGTAGATATGGTATAGTATAGTAGATATGTTATAGTATAGTGGGGATGTGATAGTATAGTAGATATGTTATAGTACAGTAGATATCGTATAGTATAGTAGATATGTTAAAGTATAATACAGATGTTATAGTATAGTAGATATGGGGTTTTATAGTAGATATGTTATAGTATAATACAGATGTTATAGTATAGTAGATATGGTGTATTATAGTAGATATGTTATAGTATAATACAGATGTTATAGTATAGTAGACATGGTATATTATAGTAGATATGTTATAGTATAGTGGGGATGTTATAGTATAATACAGATGTTATAGTATAGTAGAGATGCTGTATTATAGTATATATGTTATAGTATAGTGTGGATCTTATAGTATAGTAGATATGTTATAGTATAATACAGATGTTATAGTATAGTAGATATGGTGTATTATAGTAGATATGTTATAGTATAGTGGGGATGTTATAGTATAATACAGATGTTATAGTATAGTAGAGATGCTGTATTATAGTAGATATGTTATAGTATTGTGTGGATCTTATAGTATAGTAGATATGTTATAGTATAATACAGATGTTATAGTACAGTAGAGGTGCTATAGTATAGTAGATATGTTATAGTATAGTGGGGATGTGATAGTATAGTAGATATGTTAAAGTATAATACAGATGTTATAGTATAGTAGATATGTTACAGTATAGTGGGGATGTGATATTATAGTAGATATGTTAAAATATAATACAGATGTTATAGTATAGTAGATATGTTGTAGTATAGTGGGGATGCTGTAGTATAGTAGATATGTTATAGTATAGTGTGGATCTTATAGTATAGTAGATATGTTATAATATAATACAGATGTTATAGTATAGTAGATATGGTGTATTATAGTAGATATGTTATAGTATAGTGTGGATCTTATAGTATAGTAGATATGTTAAAGTATAATACAGATGTTATAGTACAGTAGAGAGGCTACATTTGTATTAGTGTTGTTGCAAGATCTCTTACTGTGGCCGTAGCTGAAACGGTCTGTATGCTGTTGTCCGGACCGCTTGGTTCCGAGTGGTTCTGCGAGGGGGGGTACAGGTTGATGGGGTGCTCGCTGACAGGGGCCTGTCCTGTGTAGTCAGGGGGGGCAGGGTGGGGGTGGGGGGTGCTGTAATCAGCAGGCAGGCCGTTCTGAGGGGGGGCAAACTGGGCAGAGGCGTATGGTTGAGTCATCGAGTCTGGAGGGGGAGGGGCTTCCTGGTTACCCTGCAAGGGGGAGGAGGGACAGAAAAGAGTGGGAAGAAGGGAGGAATGAGGTAGAAAAGAAGGGAGGAATGAGGTAGAAAAGAAGGGAGGAATGAGGTAGAGAATAAGGGAGGAATGAAGTAGAGAATAAGGGAGGAATGAGGTAGAGAAGAAGGGAGGAATGAGTTAGAGAAGAAGAGAGGAAAGAGGTAGAGAAGAAGGGAGGAATGATGTAGAGAAGAAGGGAGGAATGAGGTAGAGAAGAAGGGAGGAATGAGGTAGAGAAGAAGGGAGGAAAGAGGTAGAGAAGAAGGGAGGAATGATGTAGAGAAGAAGGGAGGAATGAGGTAGAGAAGAAGGGAGGAATGAGGTCGAGAAGAAGGGAGGAATGAGGTAGAGAAGAAGGGAGGAAGGTGGAGGAGAGAGGGTTAGTACCAGTTCTGTTTGTCATCACACTCGTCACTCTACAATCAACTCCTTCACGTGCAAAGTCAGATTCACTCTCCGGCCTCCTAACTCAACTGAGGTCACTAGTGACCAAGCGGTCAGGAGCAAAACAAGGCAACCACATTTTATACATTAGCCCCCAAACCGGGACGGTATTGGTCAATTGACTGGAACCTGCATTTTATTGCAATTGATTGCAAAAGATTGATTGTGAGACATCTGAGACAATTTGTGGACACTTTTAAATAAAGTGAGATCCCCTTTTTAAAAGAGTGTGTTTTTGGAGGAGTTATTATGGGAATGAGTTGAGTAACCATTTCATTGATCTTTAAGGTGATATTCCAAGAACAGGGTGCAGTGGAGAGACTACTGATACAAACAGATGATGATGAATGATAACTTTAACTAAAGCTTTTATCCACACCATGTTAAGCTAGTAAGTACTGCACTGGACAATAAGACACACACACACAGACACACACACACAGACACACACAGACACACACACAGACACGCACAGACAGACACACACACAGACTGACAGACAGACACACACATACAGACAGACTGACAAACAGACAGACACACACACACACACACACACACACACAAACAGACAGACGGACACATACACACACACACACACACATAATACTCTGTAAAGACACAGGAAATTTCAAGTCAATGTTTCTTATTTGATCAAGAGCAATTATCCATCATTGAAAGAGTTGGTTCATCCAATTATGCAAAGAGAGGTCTGATGCAAAGAGAGT